>NW_027397072.1:83893297-83986029 GCF_003265705.2 Callorhinus ursinus
TCCTTCCTTCCTTCCTTCCTTCCTTCCTTCCTTCCTTCCTTTCTCTTTCCTTCCTTCCTTCCTTCCTTCCTTCCTTCCTTCCTTCCTTCCTTCCTTCCTTCCTTCTTTCTCCCTCTCTCCCTCCCCTCCCACCCTTCCTCCCTCCTCTCTCTCTCTTTTTTGGGGTGGCGCTGTGCTTACGCAGATGGGGAGGAGCCATATTACACCCAGCAATGTTAGGCTAAATTCACCTCTGCTGCTTCAAAAATAAAATGTCAGTGCAACTTTGAGGTTTGAAAATTTTAAATATCAGTAAACACAGGAAAAGATTTTTTTCCTTCCAATGTTAACTCACCCTTGCGACAGGTTTCAGCCTCTTGATATTCACGCCGGCTCCCCAATTGTTCTGCCTTTCTTGTACACAGCAAAACCAAGATTTTGAGATCATAAGGATACAGTGCATTTAGAGGTAGATGATTTTGGAAGAATTTGGAAAGACTGCCATCCACTTACTTTTTTGTATTATATGTATACTTAGTTTTTCCCAAAATGGTGTATAATTTCATTGAAATACATCAGCATTCTTTGAAATATACCCAAAACCCATTACTCTCTTCTGGAGTTAGACCACTTCCACATTTAATAATTGCCTTCATTGTTTCTATTTTAACCATTAATGTGGACACATTAACAGGTAATATATAACATGGGTTAATTACTTTTGAATTTGAGCCAAGCTAGCTTAAAATGCCTCTAAACTCCTCATGCCCCGTGGTCCCTGTCTTACCCCTTAAGTTAAGCATTATTTTCCCTTTGGCTCCTAGCTAACATTCTCTGACACCTCCTTCAGGCAAAGTATTTTTAAAGAGTTGGTCCTATTTGTCAAGTTTCCACTGGAGCGGCCACCTAGCGCTGTCAATATTGCTCTCCCTTCACCCTGTAGGTCGAGTCGATGTTCAAACTCCACGTGCCTTTTCCTCCGGATCCAAATCCTTAACATCTTTATTTGTGTTTCTCCCCCAAGCTGCCCTCAAAACTTGTGACCTCTGTGGATTCAACTATAAGTGCTTTCAGGGCTTATCTTTCTTTCCACATGTGACTCATAAACGTTTGGGGCATCTGTGGGAAGTCGCCTGCCTCCCTCAGTGCCTCAGGAGGGGCCTTTGTGGCCCTCTTCCCCAGCTGCCTTCCCCAGGCTCAGGTCTGAGTCCCCCATTACTTCCGGAAGTGAGCCTGCCTCTTTCTTTGTTTATCCACGTTTCCCTCAGGACACTGCATATGGTGAGCTTCCTTCTCCACTCAGCAGCCCATTACACCCTCTCTTGTTCATATCCTGCCCCCTTTCAAGTGTGTATCCTTTTTCCTTTGAAGGACACTGATACTTCCCACAATGGTTTTCAAGTTGAAATATGAAACTTAAAACTTTCCTTCATTTTCCTCCTCCTCCCGCTCTATACTTCCCTTCTGTGTTTATTAAAATAATATCTCTCCCTCTCTCCCTCTCTCTCTTTCTTTCTCTCTCTCTCACACACACACACAATTCCTGAGGCGAGCTCAAGTTCAGAGAGAATGACAATTGTCTTTTCATCCCATCTGCCTAATTATCAGGTAAGACCATGAGACATCTCAACAGAGAGGACGCAGATCCACTTGGCAGTAGCCAAATACAATTTCATTATTTTAAAAGGAAATCAAAATATCATGAGACTGTTTGACACAGAGAAATCATTTCTCTAACCAAAGCTTAATTTTTCCCCCATCTTCATTATTTTCTCCTAATCCTCTTTGGCCTGGTCTGTTTCCTAAAATGTTACCTGGAAGGTAGATGTATTAGTCATGATTCTCAGAGAAAACAGAACCAACAAGGCATATATAAGGAGAAAGAGAGATTTTAAGGGATTGGCTCTTGAGATTGTGGAGGCTGGCAGCCTGGAGACCCAGAAGAGAGGTATAGTCTGAATCCAGAGAAAATTCACTAGCAGGGTTCCTTCTTGCTCAGAGGAAGTCAGACTGAGTTCTATTAAGGCCTTCCACTGATTTGGTGAGGCCCACCCACCATAAGGTAGCATAATGTGCTTTACTCAAAGTTTACTGATTTCAAAGTGAATCTCATCCATAAAAAACACCTTTATAGAGACATCCAGAATAATGTTTGGTCAAATATCTGGACAGAATGGCCCAACCATATGAACACACAAAATTAACCATAGGAATTCCCACACCATGTTCTATGCAACACTAGTTCCTTGAATTAAACACTGGACTGAACTGATTTCTCTCCCAGGTATTTCCTTTTATTATTAAAAGGGAAGAAAAATGAGTGTTAATATGATGAACACTTCCTGGATTTCAGGTGCTTGCTCAGTCTTCATTCTCTCATTTAATTCCCATAACAATATTATACAATAGATATCATTATCAGAATCCTTGATATGACAAATCTTTTACAGAAAACAACATATTAGAACTATTGCTGCTTTTCAACCTCACACTTTATGAAAAGAAAAAGATTCAAAACCATCAAAACCTTTGCCATCATCATACAAGCCACTTTGGACTCATCTAAATCAATATGATTTGCATGTCACCTCTGTTTACCTCTGATTTGTTTGAGATACAGAACTTTTAATCCATTATCTCAAGCCACGGAATAGTAGAACAAACGTTTATCTATCCCATGGTGGTACATTTACCTTAGATTTTATGAAGTATGATTTGCAAGTTCATAAGCTTACAAGATACTAATAGAAAGTCCTTGGCTTACCTCTATAAGCATCAAAAGACAGAACTAATTGAAATGGTTTCAGGCTCTAAAGTTTTCCCCAAGTGGTACTTGGTTGGAAAAAAAAAAAAAAGGTGATTGACAGAACACCCAGTAGAAAAAGAAGGGTTAGCAAAGTATCAAATATAAGGCAACTGCCTTTGTGTGTGTGTGTGTGTGTGTGTGTGTGATAATTTGGTGTTGATGTGGAGGAAAGAGGTATTTTGCCTTATATTCTGGCACACATGGTAACTGATTTGATCAAAGTCACACAGCAGCTTAGCTGATACTGGGTCAACACACCCTTTAGCCTCGAGGGTCACCAGAGGTAAAGCAATGCCCAGAGTTTTCATGGCAGGAGCAGAGAGTGCTGGAAGAAAAACAAGAGAAACTGATGGGGAGGGAGAGGGCAAGAGAAGAAATAATGCAAAGTCCCCTGATGTTGAGGAGAGTAGGTGACGAACTCCAAGGTCAAGGGTATCTCTGCCATGTTAAATTCTCAAAAGCAGAGTTCCAAAAACGAGGGCTAGGAGTCAAATCCAGCTCACTGCTTGTTTTTGTAAATAAAGTTTTATTGGTATACAGCCATGCCTGTTCACTCATGTATTGTCTATGGCTGTTTTCCTTATAAACACGTAGTTGACTAGTTATGACGGAGACCATATCTGACTTTTGACACAAAGGTCTTCCAGCAGCTGGTTGATACAAAGCCAGCATACTAAGGGAGCCCATCTTCATGAACAGGTTCCACATCCTATGCCAGGATAACCCATATGCATTCTGCAGTAAATTTTTGTTTTTAACATCCAATTGACTTCTGTGGAGCAATACTTGCTTCTCCTGATCTTAACCAGATGACTACTAAGAAAATTATCTTGAAATTGCTTTGTTACACTCAGATTAAATAAATAAATAAATAAATAAATAAATAAATAAATAAATAAAAGATGGGGAGCGCCTGGGTGGCTCAGTTGGTTCAGCATCTGCCTTCGGCTCAGGTCATGATCCCAGGGCCCTAGGATTGAGGCCCGCATCAGTCTCCCTGCTCAGTGGGGAGTCTGCTTCTCCCTCTCCCTTTCTCTCTTTCTCTCCCTGATGCTCATACTCTCTCTCAAACAAATCAATAAAACGTTAAAAAAAAAAAAAAACATGATTTTTACCAGGATTAAAACAGGAGATTTGACACACAGGAGACTCTTTTAAAGGAAAGACATTATAATGTCCTAAAGAACATGGAAGACAACATAAAACCCTAGTTAGAGTTAGTCAGTCCTGGCGTGATGTGAAAGAGCCACTGCCCAGGTGTGACCCCTGAGACAAGGTGCATGTGCTTTGAGACCGCTTCCTGATCTGCAAAATAGGGCTAAAGATATCCAACTTCATGTGTTTTTATGAGGATTAAAATGCCTGGCGCAGACAGAATAAGAGTGTAACAAACCACATCAAAATGGAGTGGTTAAAAAACAATTGATAATTTATCACACCTGCGTGGTTTTCTGGGTACTTTGACTGGACTCACCTGAGTTGGCATGGGCCTCCTCTGTCAATGGCAGCGGGCAGAGGGCCGTGTCAGCCAGACAGCCAGGCCGTTCTCCAGGGTGGCACATCCGGGGCTTTGTGGTGTGGCTGCTTTGGGGCAACCTCTGGGCCGGCATCTCCAGATTTCTGCTTGCTCCATATTGGCTGTTGTCCTAGAGGCCCAAACAAGCCACACGGCCAAGCGCTGAAGCAATGTGGAAGCAACTTCACCCCTGCCTCCAGAAGGGGAGGGGGCCCAGCCATTTCCAGCCCGCCTTATTGCTCAGGATGGTGCTTAGTAAGACAGTTTTGTGTTTCTTGATCTATGTTAGTCCTTGTTTCTGCTGTACTCTTGGGTGCAGGAATGTTCTAATATGCTATCATCATGTCACACGCTGTGCTCCACCCTACGAATAGGTACGACTACTGGGCCGTTACTAGCCTCATCTTTCAGACTGTAGGAAAGCTCATGAACTTGCCCATCATGGTGGCTAGGAACAGGTGGAGAAGGATGTCAAACCCAGCAGCCTAGCTCTGGCACCCATCCCATCCCCACTGCAGCCCCTGCAGCTAGTTATGTCCAATAGGGTCAGCGTGAGTTTGGCAGATGCCCTTTTGCCTGGGAGCGTGTGGCCATGAACTGCGGCGCTGGTGGCAAGCCGTGGAACCCAACATGGCGGTGGGTGTGCTGGCCCATGGGGAGGTCAGTATAAAACCAGGCCCCCTTCCCACCCCTGCCTGTCGGGACCACAACAACCCATTCAACAGCCCGGGACTTTTTTTTTTTTTTTTTTTGTCCAGCACTCCCAGGATGCCAGAGTGCTCAGAGGAGGGTCTAATGAGTATGAACTAAACTGGAAATTAACTCCAATCTAGTTCCCTCTCAGAGAACAGGACTTCCAAGCCCAGTCCCAGTTAGCACTACTCTCTCTTTGCTCTGGACTTTCCCAGTTTGGGAGGGTCAGGAAAGCCCTGGGAAGTCTCCCTGGGGAACGCCTGGGCCCCAGGCAAATCGGGATGGTTGGTCACCATGTTAACTGGACTAGCCTGCTCTCTGCTTAGGAGTCTCAGAAAGCATTCTGTAACTGAGCAATTGATGGAATGAGAAAAGGCCCCCTTGATTGCTTTTGTCCAGTCTTCAGAGCTTACTATAGCATTCGGCATCAAATTAGAACTCAAAAAAATACCTGTTGAATAAGTGAGAATGTGAATGTATGAATAAGTGAATCCAGCTCGAGGAGGTGGCCCCTGCTTCCTACTACCCAAGAGTATGGGTGTTAACATGGAAACCCAGGAACATGTGACACAGCGTTTGCCCCAGAATCTCTAACTTTTACGTCCTTCCAGTTCCTTCTAAAACAAGGAGTGGACCAAGTGACTCATTGATTCAAGTCAATCAAGTTTCACTCAAACAAAGTTTCCTAGAATCATATAAAGTCCTCTTGAACTTCCATTTGGTGGAATTCTGAGCCAACATTTTTATGAACCAAGAAAAATCATGTTTTATACAATGGAACCACCTTAACTTAAACTTTATGGATTTTTACACTTCAGGGAAGATACTTCATAAGTGAACAGCTATTTTAGTGAACAGCTATTAGAGTTGTGACTAAGTCAAAGTGATTCTTAGTTAGAGGTGAAGGGAAGGGCTATGGGTGGAATGCTTGTGCTCCCCAAATTCATATATGGAAGCTCGAATCCCCGATACAATGGTACTAGAAAGCAGGGATTTGGAAGGTGATTAGGTCCCCGAGTGGAGCCCTCATAAATTGAATTAATGTCATTAACACCATTAGTGGAGAGACACCAGAGAGATCATCTCCTCTCCCCTATTTGAGGAGACAGCAAGAAGGTGGCTGTCTGCAAACCAAGAGGAGGTCCCTCACAAACAACCAAAGAGTCTGACCTTGACCTTGGACTCCTTAGCCACCAGAACTGTGAGAAATAGATTCTGTTCACATTGCCCTGTCTACGGTGCACTGTTATGGCAGCCTGAGCTGACTGAGACTGGGAGTATAAGACAGTGGTTAAAGGCAAGCATGTTGAAGTAGAGCAAACTTGTATTTGAATTCTGGCCTTGCCACATTCTAGCTACAGGACCCCGAGCGTAGCATCTGACTTCTCTAAGGCTTTGTTTGCTCACCTACAAATCGACTTGGCACTGCCTGTCCTTTGGAGCTATAGTGACAATTAAATGTGACGCCATATCCCAGTTAGCCTGAGGATAGTCCAGGGACAATTAGCCATAGGCCTACTCTTGCCATTCAGGTTTCTGGGTTTGCATGGAACGCTATATGTTCACCTAATACAGGAAGTACTCAGTCCTAGGCCTGACACACAATGAGGAAGCACAACTTTGTTAAGCATCAAAGCTTACCATACTGAAATTTTCCCAAACTTTGCATGAACTTTTAAATGTGTATACATTTCAAAGCTATTTTTAGCATAATGAAAAAAAAATGACATGGAAGAAGAGTTCAAGACTGTGCAATGTGGCTGTGTCACATGGGCACCAGAGCCTAAAAAATAAAATGGCATTTTGGAAAAATGAATACAGCAGTAATGTTACCCCCATTGGTATGGGAAGAATGCACTATTAATGCTCACGTTGGGCTATCTATGTGCCAGGAGCTGTTTAATGTGTTTTACATTTATTCCCATCTTCACGTCCTCACACAACTCTCTGAGGTAGGCACTTCAGTTGTCATCCCCATTTTATGGAAGGAGAAACAGAGACACATAGGTCACCCGGGAAGTAAGCGGCAAAGCTGGGATTAGAACAGCCAGTCTTGCTCCAGAGTCAGTGTTCTTGACCCTGCTGAGTGATTCAGCATGTAAATCTCACCGTATTGGTTGTCGTGTTTGTGGTCTGTCCAGGGCTGGGAAACCAGATAAAATAGAAGACTTTTCTATGAAAGAAAAGAGCTATCCTGGCACTCAGACTATCTGACACCATTTTGGCCTCTTGGGGCCTTTTTTTTACTTCTTTCCAAGCACTCAACTGTCTTCCAAGGTAGTTGAGGTTCTGGATAGATGGTCTGATTGGCTGGAAAAAATGAGTGACTTTCC
The DNA here is from genome assembly GCF_003265705.2 of Callorhinus ursinus. Lineage (NCBI taxonomy): Eukaryota > Metazoa > Chordata > Mammalia > Carnivora > Otariidae > Callorhinus > Callorhinus ursinus. Next base: position 83,900,625 of record NW_027397072.1, read on the forward strand.
CTCTTATAAATCGACATATTTTGGGGTCCCTCGGTGCCTCAGTCAGTTAAGCATCCGACTCTTAGCTTGAGCTCAGGTCATGATCTCAGGGTTGTGAGATCGAGCCCCACATGGGCTCCACGCTCCGCTCAGCACAGAGCCTGCTTGCCCCTCTCCCTCTGCTCCTCCCCGGCCCTCATGCATGCATTCTCTTTCTCTCACTCAAATGAATAATTAAATAAATAACTTAATAATTAAATAAATAAATAAATATATACAATCTTTTTAAAAAATCAGGAGATTTTATCCACAGGAGATTTCAGAATAGCTTACCTCCCTATAAGGCTGATCATTTTTCTCAAAACTACCTGTTTTTTTTCTCCCCCAATCGCACCAAGAGAAGACATGAGCTCCACTCTAAGATAATAGGAATGGCTCAGATTCTACTCTCATTAATATAATGATTCCATAATACAATGACAGATTAAAGAACTTTCTTTTTATTCTACTCAAGGCTGGTTTTACATAAAAATAGACCATAACTCAGAGTCTGTAATGTCTATGGAAAGGTTACACTCGTTACCATCCAAATAGGCTGAGCTAATAAAAATTATATTTGTTACAATCCAAATAGATTAACCGGCCTTAAGGGCTTAGCTATGTATTACACTTTTCAATTTTCTTATAATTAAATTAACATAAAATAGTCTTCACAAATAAATGGCTGTTTCAGAAATAGTTAAGCTCTGTTTAACAAAAATAGCCATTCTATTTACATGTGCATCCACTCGGGTAGACCTGGGAAGAGAAAAGAGGCACTTCTCCATGGAGTGGACTCGCGACCGAGAGATGAGCAGAAAGATCCCCTCTCGTTTGTCCTGCTGAGGCCAGGGGCACCCCAGCTGGTGGCCCAGTACAAAGCCAAGACCAAAGTCACCGGCACCACTCTCCTGCTCTTGCTGGATGCTCCCAGCCATGAGCCAGGGGCCACAACGGTAGGATCCAGTCCTGCACCTGGGTTTCCTACTGGTCTTGAAGCCACCATTTTCTTGGCTTATCTTCCCCTTTCTTCTCCAGAAACCAGACCTCTAGATATCTGTTTCCAGCTAGAAATTCCATCTGAATATTGCTTCCATTTGTAAGATCCATTATTCTGGACTTTTATGTTTTCGTTCAGGTGCCATTTTATGACTCTACCCCAGAAATGCTCACATCATTGAATAAACAATGATATTCTAAGTCTCTCAACTGAAAAAGTCTTGGACAAAGGAGTTGATGCCCCTGAACTAGTTGAAATTCTTAAGTGTTAGGATCCTCACCAAGCTCATTAATTTCAGATCAGCCTTTTCATTCCATAAATGTCCTCAGACATGGTAAAGAAATGGAACAAGTTATGGAGCTGTTGCCATTTGCAACAAACAGAAGCTTAAGCTTTCTCGGTTCTAAAAGTCAAGATGGAGACAACGCAAGGAAAAGAGATGGAAGTCCTTTTATCACTGGCTGTGAGCTTTGATGCCAGGGCTGGGTGCGATACTGAACACCCTTTCGTGCTTGATCTTCTTTAATCCAAACATCTTGCTGAGTATCACGGGAAACTTCCCAATTTAGAAATGGGGAAATAGAGGTTGTGGAGTTCATGTGAGTCAGAGCCAGCGTCACCAATCCAGAAATAAGGAGACGCATTGAAAATGGTGAGATGCCGGGTAGGGGTCTGCAAAAGCTGTGAGTTGGAGTATTACCAAAACTAGAAGCCACCTGGCCACCAATGATCAAATTTGTGTTCATGGGTTTTGGCAGGACTCTGAACTTGACAAGATGGTCAGTAGCCATCAATCTCGAGTGCCCTACTTTGAGCCCAGGGGTTGGACTGCATCCACACTGAAATACAATCTAATAGGACTCTGTGACGATATAATACAAACTCTCACACCAGCAGCACCCCGCCCCCCTGCTTGCATATTATTGTGATTATCTCCTTGAAAATAAGTAAAACTTAGAGAATATCTTGAGCAGATGATGCAGGCTCTTTGAATTTCTGCATGCCCCCTGCTGCTGCCCACCTTTTGGGTGACTTAATCCTCATTAGCACCTCCACAAAAGGTTGAGCAAGAAAAATAGAGATGAGGCTCAAATGAGTCCATTTTGCTGCACATCAGCAGCTTTTGTTGAAGGTTTGATGAGGAAAGAGGTCAAAAGTAATGGTGCAATAAGAAAAATAAATTATCTGTGAAGCTCATCTACTTATGTCACCCCATCCCCATCATCATGGATGAGCAAGACCTGACCATACACTTAAGAAGATTAAAAACACTTTAATTCAAAAAGCTCCAAGCAAGGTGAGTAGGTGAGAAACATTGTAATTTGCATTTTATAGTTCTCCCCCACCTTAGTGTGCATGGGAGTGACGGCATACATCCTTGTCGCCCAAGTGCCTCGCGTGAAGTAGATGCTCAACAAATGTTATTTGGAAAACACCGCTTGTTTGTCATATTCTATACGTTCAAAGCTGGCTGCACATTGCAAAAATCTGGGGAGCTTTAAGAAATACTGATGCCTCGGCCCTAATGGGGTTCAGGAAACACCACCCCAAAATATGGCACCTTGGCATGTTAGACATTTCTCTACAACTGTTTACTCTTTATCAAACCTACCATAACAATACTTAGGTTGAATGGTTTCTTTGTGTCTTCATTTCCTTGTAAAGCCTACCATATCATGTAAAACTTATATTAAATAAATGTGTATGCTTTTCTCCCATTAATCTGTTGCTGTCAGTTTAAGTATCAGACCCAACCAGGCACCCTAAGAGGGCAGAGGAAAACTGTTCCCTCTCCTACAGTCCATCACTGACAAATTCTGAATTAATCTGCATCAGGGTGGGCCAGGGCCCGGGGATCTTTCAAAGGATCCCCAGGACACCCTAACATGCAGCAAAGTTCAAGAATGACAAGAATCATCTGTATGCCTAGAAGGCAGCTGTGACAGGAGCCGAGCGGGGCAAATACAAGTCTATGTGCCTAATAACCTCACCCAGTCAGGAGATGAGGGACAGGAAAAAGGACCCAACTGACAAGGTAGCTAGTGAGTGGGTGAGAATTTGGGAATGGCTTAGCACCAAACCCATGGCTTTGAAGACCAAGTGGGCTCCAAGTCCAGCTCTGCTCAGAGCCCCACTGACTCAGTTGTACACTGGGGGACTAATGTTGGCCTCTCGGGTTGTGGTGAAGTTGATGAGGGTATAATGGACTCACTGTTGTGTCTCCTCAAAATTGATATGTGGAAGCCATAACCCCCAATGGGATGGTGTTTAGAGATGGGGCCTTTGGGAGATAATTTGGGCTAGCTGAGGTCATAAAGGTGGGGCCCTCATGATGGGATTACTGGCCTTTATAAGTGGCCTTCTTATAGAAGAGGACCTCTCTCCCTCCCTCTCCTCCTCCTCCTTCTTCCCCGCTCTCTCTCTCTCCCCCTGTTCCTAAGTCAAGAAGAGGACGTATGAGGACAGACCCAGAAGCCAGCCATCTGCAACTCCCAAAGAGAGCCCTCGTCAGGAGCCGAATCAGCCAGCACCTTGATCCTGGCCTTACAGTCTCCAGAACTTCAAGAAGCAAATGTCGGCTGTTTAAGCCCCGCCAGCGTGTGGCGCTCTGTTACAGCAGCCTGAGGAGACTACGCCAGAGGGTGAGTCTACAGGGGGAAGGGGGCACACAGTGGGCACTCGGCCCAGGCTCCCAGTTCACAGACAGCCCCCTTCTCCCTGCGTCCTCACGTGGTGGGAGGAATGAGCCAGCTCTCTGGGCTCCTTTTTATAAGGACACTAATCCCATTCATGATGGCTCTGCCCTTGTGACCTAATCACATCCCCAGAGGCCTACCTCCTAATACCATCACACTGGGGACTAAGTCTCAACATACGAATTTGGGGGGAACACGAACATTCAGATCATAGCAACTGTCAACCAAGCAGAGCTTCGGACCTCATCCCTCCTACTGGCCATCACGCTCCAACAGCACAGGACAACAAGGCCTCTAGAAGCCCCCAGCAACCTCCACCAGAGCCGGCTCAGAGCCCTCCCTTCCTGCCACCCACTTTTTCGCTTCCCAGCTCTTCTTTCCCTTGCCGTGTGGTCCCCTCGGCACCTGCTGGGCTGACTGACATCTCCCTGGCCTAAAGTGTTATCAGTTCATCCCACTGATCAAAAGCTAAAAGGCTGGTACATCCCCCCCACCCCCCACCCCAGCACTTTCTTTTTGAAGCCTATTTTTAACTGGAGCACAAATTCTCGGTTTCACCAGCAACCAAGGCCTCTGGGGAGGCATTTCAAGTCTACTTCTCATCCCCAGAGCTGATATCCATACGTCCATCCTTTCGTATTCTGGGAGAACGGTTGCCTTCCCAGACCCACTCCTAACATGAAATTAGGCCACGCTTAAAACAAACAGGGGTGCAGACGGCGTGGGAGGAAATCATTGGCCTACATTGAAGAAACACTGGGGGCTTTCTATTTTAGATCCCAAAGCAGAATGAAATGCCTCCCCACACACCTGTGACACTTGTACTAAGAATACTTGGTAAAAATCGATTGTCGGAAAAAAAAAAAAAAAAAAAAAAAAGGCCCTCAAGAGGATCCAGCCCAGGGATTTTTAAGCAGGGATGCACATCAAAAGGGTGACAATGATCAGAACCCCGAAGAGGGTTTTCAAAGCCAACCAGATGATCTGATTCTCTCATTTGAGTTGAACTGTAAAGGAATTGAAATGGGGCCTGTTGATTCTGTTTTGCCATCACTGTTTGGGTGGACAGGGAGAGGGGGCTATTTTTATCGCTCTAATTCTGTGCCAAGTGGGCGAGGACAAATCACTCATGAGTGCTGGTTTGCCCTCTCGCCTGCGGATATGAATTTGTCTACCCCCTCACCATCCCTGAGGGAGTGAAGGAGGTCGAAAGTGGGAAATGGTGGGGCTCATATAGGAACAAAAGGGAGCCAATGAAGTTGAAATATTTGATCTTCTCTCCCTTTTCCTTGAGAGAGGACCTGTCATATTTCCTCTCCTGCCGCTTCAATTGTTCATTCATGTCATTTCTTTGCTTCATTTGCCTTTCTCATCTTATAGACTTTTTTTTCCTTTACTACTTCTTTTGACCCCCGCTTCCTCTCACCTCCCTCCCCCCCAATCTCCCCGCCACAATCCTCCTGGATAACAATGAAAATGACTTTACCATCCATCTCTCACTTGTGTTTCATGATGTGGAACGAGGGTCCAGACGTCAGGGGACATACAAAAGCGGCTTGGTCCCACCACGCCCTCCACGCCATTTCCCGGACTGTAGCTCAGTGACTCTCAAACCTCTGAAAACCCGCAAAGTCACCTTGCTTGGCTTGTAGAAATGCAAACTCCGAGCCCTTCCCCGACCGATGGCGAAGGGGCCCCTTCAGATTACTGTTTCAAACCTCCGTACAAAACACTCAACTCCCTGCCCGGCGCTCTGGGCGTCGCCTGTGATGAGACAAGAATTACGTCGCGGGCACCACACAGGGTGGGTTCGCGACCAGAGGAGATCAGCATATGGAGCCCTGAGGCCCAGGCACACACTGGGTACCGGGCAATGTCGTGGGCACCTTCACTCCCACCTCACCTCTTCTGCACGCGCTTGCGAAAATCGCAGGTGCTTTGGGTAAGTGCGATTTTAAGAGAAAATGAAACTCCTGTAGAAATGCAGCTTTTGCCTTAACCTCAAAGGTCTTCCACATACTGTGAGTCCTGAACCTCGGGAACTTGAGCCAAAGGAAATAGCTCCCTTTGGGTCCCCAGCCTCTGTCATCACCATCTCCAATAACCCGACGTGCAGCAAGAGTCATCCCGGGGAAAGACAGGTTCGAATTCGCCCTTTCATTACAGTCCTCACTGCGGGGAAAGGAACAGACTCCTCCAAGAAAGGGCCCCACCTCATTTAGCCAGACTGGTCCCAGGCTTCCTCCGCAGACAGGTCTCTTCCTACCACACATCAGGCAACTCCCTGTGACACCAGGGGCCAGGCTGGTGACCCTGCTCCCCTGCTTCCTCCCCCTTCAGAAGCACTTCCTACCTCCCAAGGATACACTGTTGTTCAGGTGGAACAGAGCTGGACGCCTCCTGCAGAGGTGATTGCTGGCATCCCTGGCTCTTTTCTGGATTTGTTTGTTTTTCACGTTCTATATATTTTTTTTTATAATTTTCATGTGCATCTCAGGCACTGGGCTGGGGGGTACACTCTCCAGACAAGAAAGATTGTCTTCAGCATCCCTGAATCCCCAGCTCCTCATCCAGAGTGTAATGGACACTGAGTCTTTGGTGATATGTAAACAAGCCCTGAACTTTGGATTACTTAGCATAAAAAAATAAGGAAATTATGGGACAAACATCTAAAAATTGAATGAGGACATCTGATATATAAAGCAAAGACATGGGGCCTCCCCTTCCATAGTCCCAACTCTTCCGCCTCCAACGGGTGCAATGGTCCATTCTTCACCAAATGCACACCTGACTCTCCCTCAGTTTAGCAGTGCAAATTGTATCCCCTGCTTCAGGAAAAGGGATGTAGAAACAACCTCTCAGATCTACCTAGGCCTACTGTGTGCCTGTAATATGAAATTGCAGTGCAATGTACAATTGCATATTGCTTAACCCATAGAGGGGAACTGATGGATAGTTACAAAAGGAAGAACAATGCATTTTTGTCATTTTTATGAGTACCGTTCTAAATGACAGTCGTTATATGGGGTTGTTAGGAATTTTTACACTTAGGGAGGGGGCAGTTGATTTATACCAAATTTTATATATTGTTTCAAAACATAAATCATTTGCACTTATATTTTTATAATACAGTTACTACTCTTAAGACTGCATTCATTTCCTAGGACTGCCACACCAAATTGTCACAAACTGGGTGGCTTACAACAACAGAAATTTATTCTCCCATTGTTCTGGAAGCTAGAAGTTCAAAATCAAGGTGTCAGAGAGGAAATGCTCCTCCCTCTGGAGGCTCCAGCGGAGAATCCTTCCTTGCCTCTTCTTGTATCTGGCGCTTCCAGAAATTCCTGCTGTTCTTCAGCTTATAAAAACATCACTCCAATCTCTGCCTCCGTCTTCATCTGCCTTCTCCACTATACATCTGTGACCAAATGCCCCTCTTCTTATAACATAGATTTAGATCCCAGATGGCCTCTTCTTAAATTGATTACAGCTATCCTTCCCAGAGGATCTCGCAGGCAAGGTCACATTCACAGATTTCAGGATGTGAATTTTGGGGGGAACAATATTAAACCCAGTTCAGGCATTGTCTTGTCCTGAAAACTACAAGCTTATGAAATTCACTGAAATTCTCCTCAGTCAGTTGTTTCTGGAAAAAGCAGATTTGTATTTCCCTAAAGCCTTGACTCTACCAGTTCATTAGGGGAAAGTGTCAGGGTACAGAATTAATGAGAGAACTATTCTAGAGGGCTGTCCATTTCCACGTGGACAAAGGTCCGGGCCTGTGTTTCTGGACTGACTCCCATCCCAGAGAGAAGATTCTCAAGTCCCGGAACTGGGAACGTCAGGGGAAGACAGAGGGTAGAAACTGCCCAGTTGCCACATGTCTGCAGCCATTTCAAACCTCAGAGTCAGATGTTGTCTTAGTCCGCTGGGGCTGCCATACAAAATACCACAAACTGGGTGGCTTCAACAACAGACAGTTATTTCTTCCCAGTTTGGGAAGCTCCAAGTTTAAGATCAAGGTTCCAACCAATTCAATTTCCCTTGAGACCGCTCTTCCTGGCTTTCAAGCGGGTTCCTCCTCACGGTGTCCTCACATGGCCTTTCCTCTCTGTGCATGGAAAAAGAGCGAGAAGGATCTCGGGCATTGCTTTCCCTTCGTAAGGACACCAATCCTATAGGATCGGAGTCCCCCTCGTGACCTAGTTTGACTTTAATTACCTCTGAAAGGCCCCGTCTCCAAATACAGTCACACTGGAGACAGGACACAATTCAGTCCACAGCAGAAGGGACCTTGGAAATAATAGCTCAGATCTCCAATTTCACAGATGAAGATCTTCGTACAAGGTGAAGAATCTTGATAAAGGTCACCCAGTTTGACAAGGCTGGAATATTCTTAACATCCCTCCACTCTACCGGAAACTCTAGTCAGAAGTCTTGACTTTCTTTCTTTTTGTCAGAATACATAGATGGTAGATAGACAACCAGGTAGGTAGATAAATATTTCTTAAGTAAACAAACATGGACGGCAGCCCCTTCATCTTGACTTATGTCCAAAGGCAAGATATAGAAGCTTTATCTGAATGCCCCTACTGTGAGCAATCACAGATGAAAATGGATAACCATTTTTGGATTCCCTGTGAACCTGGCACTGTGTCTTATACATAGTTGGCATACATTAAATGTAGATAATATTTAAATTAATAGCTAACATTGCATTTAGTACTTACACTATTCTAAGCACATATATTAACTGATTTAATCCTCATGTTACGGAACCTGGACAGGATCGCCTGATGGAAGAACCGAGCAGCACCCAGAGATCTTGGAGGACAGGAGGTTTATTTAACGCCAGCGGGCTCAGAGGAGAATGATCTCCAAAGGTCTGAGCCCCGAGCACAAACAAAGGGGGTAATTTATACACTTCTACTTCCGCATACTGGGCACCCTTGGCACGTGCGCGAAAGAGGGCAGGGAGAAGAACCTGAATTGGTGCGCGCAGGAGCAGAGCAGAGAGAAGAACCTGGAAGAGCCCCGGGGCAGGGGCTGGGACTCCCTTGCTGGCTCGGTTGGCCATCTTAGGACACAGATTTTTCCTTATCACTTGCAATAATTTAATAGGTTCTGTTGTGAGGGGCATTTCACAGATAAGGAAGTAGAGGCATAGGGAAATATATTAATTTACTCATGGTTCATGAATGAACGAATGAATGAATGACTCTAGGTATCTGGGGACTAGTTTTAAGCTTTGTGTTTAAACCCTGCCTAGCTGTACCCTGTCCTCTCCTTCCAGGAACCTCTAGCCTGAATTTATTTGGGGGGCTTTCGCTATTGTTTTGTTGTTGTTAAAGGTAAGAGGATGCAGACAAATCACTAATAATAAAACCACTAACTATAAATATTCAATACTCTCTTATCAGTGTTTTCATGAACACTCATATACACACTTACACTAAAACATTTCCTGGAAATAAGACTTAACCTCACTATATACTGTAATATATGCTGTTATTTTCTATAATGTTCCATTTTAGTTTAGTCTAGTCTCTTCAATTTAATTTTTTAATGCAGATCATGCCCAACAAAATTGATTTCATGAGCCACAATTGCGTCATGATCAGCTATATGGAAAACAAAACTGCTTTATATAACAGGCTATCCTAATTAGTAGCATTTCCTTCTGCCTTCATTTGCTGAAGTTCAGAATTATGAAGATTTGTAATATGCAAGATGTGTAATATGTATACGATTAAAAGCTCTCAGAGTAGTGTTGTTGTTTTTAATGAATGCTTTGTTGTTAGCCTGGAGTAAAAGGGAAGGACAGATTTCAGAGATTTAGGCTCTAGAAACTCATTTAATTTTGCTCTGGTCATATCACAGTGTGTTTCCCTTCATTTCAATGTGACCTTCTTAAGAGAAACACATTTTGTAGTTAAAGGAAACAATTCAGGTCCGACGCCAGATTATAATTCCATCTTAGTTCCAAATTGTGAAACCCAAATGTATCCCCAAATTTTGGAGGTGAATTCAAGTTCTTTTGTGACTTGCCAGCACTGTAGTAACCCTATTTTCTTGACACATCGACTATGACTCAATCAACCCCCTCAGAATAAAAGACTCATAGCTCATGTTCTGATAATTTGGTTTGATACACTCGGTCAGAGGCAACTGTATGTCCTGGAGATTTGCATCCTCCAATACTTCAGAGAGGAAAAACATCAAGGGATGAATTGAAATACATTTTGGAATGATGCACTCAGGAAGGTAAAAAGAGCTAATATATTTTAAAATGATGATAAAAAGATAGGTTTGAAGTATTCCCTCTTTATATATTCTGTTTATTTTTAAATCATGCCATAGGAGGGGGGCCAGGAAGGAGACGGTGCATACCCAATTGAATTGAAAGCTTTCCTGAAAAATATTCAGATCTTATTTTTAGGAGAAAATGCATTATGAAGACCAAAAGGACATAAACGTGTATATCATCACTGTAATAAAAAGTTGTAGGAGTTAACTTTTAAAGAGATTTACTGATAGGAGTTTTCTTTCCCTCAAAAACTGCCAGTCCCCTTGGCCCATCCCCTTCCTAAAGCAAGACTGAGTCATCTCACAAGAAGCCATGCCAAGAGATGATTCTAAATATACTGAGTAATCCAAAACAGTATTTGTATTTGGCATTGGAATGTACTTTGTCAGAGCAGTGTTTCTAAAGGCAGTCAAATTTGTGCTCCCTCCCTGAGGATCATGACGTGGCAAATCCTGCCAGAAGCCTGCTATATTGGGGCAGTGGGGGTGGGGGGCAAATTGAGGACACTGATATTACACATAGATCATTGGCTTGTAATTCATCAAGACTTGAGTCCAGTGATTCTCAAACTTGCACGGTTATCAGGATCACCTGGAGGGCTTGTTAAAACATGGACCACTGACCCCCTCCCCCGCCCCCCCCCACACACACCCTCATTTCTGATATAGGGGGTGGTGCCAGAGAATTTGCAGAGCCAACCAGTTCCCTAGGCGTGCTGCTGCTGGTGGTTCAAAACACACTTGGAGACCCACTGCTCTAGTCCTGTTTTCTGGAATTAGGACACTTCGACTCAATCTCAATGGTAGAGAGCCTTCCTGTTTTCCTTAGAGATATGGGCTGCAGGCTGTTGACCACATGGACTGAAAGCCAAAGAGCACCAAAGAAAATGATCCACAGCTGGAAAGAGGACAACCTTTCTAGCCACAAGAATGCCGTCCCCACTCGCTAGAACTTACAGAGGGCTCAGCTCGGCCCAAGTCCTCAAGATTTGCTCTTTCAAGAAAGAGAAGGAAAACAATGTTTCATCAGACTTCATGATTATACAAACCAATGGAGCAGACCTCATTCTCCCTTTCAGTGAAGAGCTGACTTCTCATGCCTGCAGACAGAGAAAGGGCAAGTGGGGCGGGCCTGTGGATCATTTGTGTGCAGGTAAAATAAGGATTTAGGAGCACAGCAGCTGTGAAACACTGAGAGTGTTGAATGGGGAAGGAAGGAAGGAAGGAAGGAAGGAGGAAAGGAAGAATGAAAAGTTCAGCAAGAAGACTTGAGGGAAGCAGTGCTCGTGGTAACTGTCACTCTGAAACAGTTTCGCACCTGACTTATGGGGCAGGAGACTGGCCGTAGCAGGTCTGAATATGATTCCATTTCCCACAGTTCCGCAGGGCGTTTGGTACGAAACAAAGATGTGGTTCTCTCCTTGAAGAGCACCAGGGAAGCCACCCGAAACCGAGCCCCGGTGAGTGGGGGCCAGCATGTGGCTTTCAGAGAAAAAGACTTTATTAACATTCAAAGAAAAAAAAATAAGCGGAGGTGATTTAGAAAGCATTATGCATTGATTGAACAAACACTGCTAAAGACATTTCAGCAAACCGTGTGTTTAAAAAGTAATAAATAGCTATTGTGCTTACTTCATAAACTTGTCAGACTGTCTTCATCTTATTTTCCTGAACAAACTGAATTTCTGTACCGCTCATCCCCAGCCAGTTAATAAATACATCACCCTAAAAAGTGCTGTGGTATTAAATTTACAGCAGATAAAATATGGATGAAGTTACTGCGCCTCAGGTACGTCAAGTGTGATTTAATATCTCACCCTCCTCTCGTGAGGAGTGAAAGATTGCCTGGCTGCTTCAGCCGCGGGAGAGTGACCTTTGCCCCTGAGTAACAGCCACTCAGCAAACAGCGCCCCATGAAGACGGAGAATAACATATAGATTTGCCATAAGAAAAAATTGATCTAAATCCACATATCAAATCTGCTGATCAGAGCCCAGGAGAAACGCCTCAGAATCTTTCATATGCAACCGGAGAAACTTTGGGCAGAAAGGAGACATGCCTGAAACCTCGGTGGCTGTTTTCGGTTTTGTTGTTCAATTTGGCACCTGATCACTATAACCATAATTTGCCTTTTATAGCACTGGGGTATGATCTCCTTAGAAGAAAATACTCTTTGACTTAAGGTCTTCGTGGGAAGTATTTTTCTTCTCTCTGGAGGAACTGGAGGCTCTTGGAGCGTTCCAGTGATTGGGAGAATCTTATAAATGAAGGTGTTGTTCCCCAGGGAAATTTCCCCACAATCTGATTTAATTTATATCTTTTTAAAAAGTTCTGTGTAAATGATAAAAAAAAAAAGGTCTCCAAGGAAAACATTTGTTAGCACAGAAAATAAATTCTTAGGATTAACATTTTGCCATCCAAAAAGGCGGTGACTAAGAGAGTTCTCTGCACTTCAAAGGTAGGAGACAAAGGAGTTTTAAAACAAGAGTCAAAAAGAAGCAAATTGCTGCTGAGCTATTTTTATTTCAAATATATAAAAGTAGAGTTGGTAACTGCCATGTATAAAGCTTCAAAGTGCGGATTGCCAACGGTCTTTCTCTAAAGTCTGCTGTGAAAAAATAAACTTTCACAATTAAAGCAGCTTTTTTCCTTTCGCCATGGAAGTGAGGGAAGAGGCCCAGTGTCCCAGGGGCTCACGGCATCATCTCTGTTCCCAGGGAGCAGTGTGCTTTGCGAATTATGCGAATTAAAAAAAAAAAAAAAAATCTCTCTAGCTCTGGGCCTTTGCAAATAAAAGCTTTTGTTACCCTCCCTCAAAATGTGACTGCTCCCCGTTTTGAGGGTTTTTTTTGTTTGTTTATTTGTTTTTCACTGGGCACTTCTGTGCTCAATTGGTAATTGGTTTTACTGGGGCGGAGCAGGAGAGACACGAGGCTGTTTATTTCGAGTTTCTTCAATGGTGACCAGTGAGGCGTTGGCCCTAGCAGATAGGTCTGCACAAAAGCTATGATTCTTATATGTGAACTGGGGGAATACTCCAAAACAGGTGAGACGGGGGATGGAAGGGGTAGGGATTGAGGGGTGTGTGTGTCTGTGTGTATATGCAAGCACACGTTTCCCGTGGAAGCTCTCCTATTAGAAATGAAGTCTCTTTAAAGGAGACTGGTGGGGTTGGGTGGGGGGCGTGGCACTGGCACCTGGTGGCTCAGTGGATTAAGTGGCAGACTCTTGATTTTGGCTCAGGTCATGATCTCAGGGTCCAAGGATCGAGCCCCGTCCGAGTCCCCCTCCCTGCTCAGCAAGGAGTCTGCTTGAGATTCTCTCCCTCTCCCTCGGCCCATCTTCTCACTCTCTCCTTCTCTCTCAAATAAATAAATCTTTTTAAAAAAAATCTTTAAAAAGAGATTAGCCAGACAGACCTGCACCGCCCCCATTCCCAGATTGGCCCAGATCTCGCTCAGTCAGACAGCTGTCTCTACACCTTTCTGAACCAGTGCATTTCCTATTCCGATTGGCCAAAGCAGGATCACACTTCTTGAGTGACAGATGTGCCTGCTGTGGGGGCTTCTCTGCCTTCCTGCTTCCTTGGGATCAGGTACTCCACGAGGAGGAGCTTAGGACCGGTCCCGTTGTCTGCTGGGAAATGATGCCCCCAGGGGATTCATGCTCACCTTGCCCCATGATGGCACCAAGAGCCCTGGCTGAGAAGGTAAAGGAAATCTCTGGGGTTAAGAACCTCTTGTTTCCATTTCATACATGTTGAAAAGATCTGTGTATGCACACGTTGACTTGGGTTCTGAACCGTGTTTGCAAAACTAGCTTGTGGGGACATAAACTTGACTAACTGGAAATGATCCCACCATAATTCATTAGCATTTCAAAACAACTAGTAAGTGGCCATTTATTTTCCAATTTTTTAAAAAGCTCACAATACCATTAATTACCTCTTTTATGAATCCTGGTAGTGGCTGCTTCCTCACAATAAATTAATATTACACTGCGATATGTGACATGGCAGCCTTGCGTATTACAGCATTTTTGCTTTCAGCAGATCACAGTGCAGACCTCCACAATTCTCACACAACAAAGCAGATGACGAGTGTCACTCCGAATCTTGCAACTCCTGGTGCTTCAAGAGCCCGGAGCCACCTTTTTGTTTTCTGCCCTCCCCTCTGCTAAGACCCTTCTGTAGAATGTGCCCAGTTGACATCAATGCATAACTAACAAGAGATGGTCTTAGCGTTCATCTCTCCACTCCAAACACTAACACTCCGGTCCTTGTGCCAAATTAAATTGCAAGTCATGGTTTGCTTTTAATCTAGTTTAGTTTAATTTTTTTTAACTCAAAGTAAAACCCAGGTCATGTCCTCCTGTATTTTCTGATAGACTTTGCATTTTAGAAAAGTTTTAGATTCTTCCTGCTGTTTTGTTTTTTGTGGGTTTTTTTTTTTAACATTTTATTAATTAATTTATTTTTAGAGAACGAGAGCGCATGCAGGGGATGGAGGAGAGGGAGGGGCAGAGGGAGAGAGAGACTCTCAAGCAGAGTCCCTGCTGGGCGTGGAGCCGGACATGGGGCTCGATCCCACAACCCTGAGATCATGACCTGAGCCGAAATCAAGAGTCAGTCGCTTAACCAATCCAGCCACCCAGGTGCCCCACTGGTATTTTATTAAAATTGTCTTTAAATTTGTTTTCTTTATTCGACAAACATCACTGAAAATATCTGAAAATTATAAACCACGGCTTTTGAGCCATGTGGATTAGAGTTTATAGCCCCTAAAACAATGATAAAGGAGAAAATGTCATTCAGAATTGTTTTGATGCTATGACAAAAAATAAATTTGCTTGAAATGTTATCAAAAGAAAAAAGGACAGGGAGATAAAGGTCATTAGTATCTATAAAAGAACTAGATTGTTTACTTTTCTCCCTTAGGAAATCTTATAGATAACATTGTTGGATCAAAGGAAAATACATCTTTAGAGTGCTTGCTATATGTACACACACGCACATGTGCATACATCATTATCCCCTCCCCACAAAACTTGTACTAATTAACACACCTCACATCCATTGAGAAGAAAATGTCCCCTTTCCCAAAGATGGAAAATGCCGATTATTCTCATTCATTTCATAAATCTGTCATAAATTGTATCCTGCTTTTATTTGCATTCATTGATTTCTTCGGTTTGAAATTTTTCATGTGTATTTTTCTCTGGTGAGTTTTTCATGACCTTGCTTATTTTTCTTACTGTTATAGAACACTCTTTTATATATTAAGAGGGTTAGCCTTTACTGTTTAATAAGAATGTTCTTCAATTTGGTTATTTGCCATCTATTTTTAAAATTTGTCTTTGTTAGTTCATTGTTGTGTTATAGAAACTGAGGGTGGGGAGTGCTTAGCCTTTGTTTATTACAATATTGTAAAATGTATCCAATATCCCTTCACACTTACTGCCTGCAGTGCAATGCTCAGAGAGGCTCTCCCACCCACCCCTAAAGTATATATTCATCTCTACTTTCTTTTTCACTGTGTCCCACGAAGTCTGACTCTCCTGGTACTAATGTCCTACTGTCTTCAGCTTTAGAGCATAGTGTTAGAGCAAATCTTTTCTCATTTCTATTTTCAAAATTCCCCTAACCTTCTGGAGCGTTTAGCCTTCCCAGTGGATTATTTAAAAACAACGTTATATTCCGAATTCTCATTGTGGTTTTATTGAAATTTTATTAATTTTTTTTTACTTTGGAAAATGTTAATGTTTTTATCATTACTGAGTCTTCCCCCTCGAGAACACTGCAGTCTTTTTATTCATGCGAGGCTTTTTCATCATGTCACTCTGTAGAATTTTAGTTTCTCATATAAGACAAGTCTTCGCAAGCATATTGCTAGAGATAGGATTTCTGTACCATTTTTAATACTTTTTGTAATTCTAGGAGAACATTTTCACATTTTATTTTTATTTTCTTACCAGACATTTTCTTCCTTTTCCTGACGGCTGTTGGGTTTTTATTTTATAAGTCCACACTTTTGTCATCTACAAATAATCATTTTATTTCTCCTTTCTCAATATTTATATGACAATTTTTGATTGCTTGTCTAATGGCATTTGCTGACTCTTTCTGAAAAATAAATAACAATGGTGATGGTAGGTAACCTTGCCCTCTCTCACATTTAAAGAAATACTTTTCACTACTTCACCCCAGAACGTGAAGCTGTTTTATGGGTTGTGATATTCTATGTCCATTTTGCCACAAGTTGTTATAATCAAGAACAGATGTTGAATTTTGCATTCATTATGCAATGATTCATTAGCCCCTATAAGATAATGTTTCTTCTTTTTCTATAGATATAATGAATTATACCAATACATTTGAAGACACTTTTACAATCCTAAAATAAACCTTAATTGGCCAAAGTAGATAACATTTTAAAATACTGCTGCATTCACTCTAAGAATTCATTCATTTATTTAAGGATTTTTGTATTTATGCTTAAGCGTAATATGGATTTATAGTTTTCTCTTTTTTTCCTCCAATTTTTGGCACAATGTCATATCAAGTTTATGCAACCTTGATGAATAGAATTAATAAAATTTGCTTCATTTTTATTCTATATAACAGTCAACGTAAACTGGGAAACAATTATTCCTTGAAGTTTGAAAGGGAACCCTTGGGGCCTCGAGCTAGCTTTTGCTATTTTTTCTTACAGTTATTGATCTATTCAATAATTCTACTTTTTATTTAATATTTTTTATAATTTGCACCCTACAAAAACACTTGCTTTGTACAGTATATAAAATGTTAGTATAAATTTGCACACATATTCTCGTGCAGTTCTTTAATCTCCTCATAGCTCATTATGTAATATTTATTCCAAAGCGCCAGTTATTGAGTTCATTTTGCAATTCTGTTTTCCTTTCCACTCAGTTCTTTTTCCAACTTATTTGCAAAATTCTTATCACTTCTTTATTTATACATTTGCATTTCTGTATTTACATAAAGGCATTGAAAACTATGGATTTTCATCTGAGTACAGTATTGACCATGTCGTGTAAGAACTAATATGTAATAATGCTACCATAATTATTTGAAGGTATTATATATTTCATTCAATTTTGTCCTTCTGAAGTTTTTAAGAAACTAAATACAATAGTTTTTACAGTTTTATTTTTAATTATAAATTTTATTGCATTGTTGTGAGAGACAATTAACTGTACTTTATGTTTTTAAAAATTAATTTTTAATGTCTACTTATTTTAGTTTTTATTTACATTTTATACCTCTTTTATTGACTCTTTGTATGGAAAAGATAGAAAAATGGGTACATCAAAATCCCCCTCTACTCTTGCATTTTCTCCATTTCTCTTTCAATTGTGAATAATTTTTTCTTTGTCTTTCAGTAGTATCTTATTTTGCACACTAAGGTTTATAACAGTTAACATTTCATGTTAGATCATGTCTAACTACTACTTAGTCTCATATGTTTATCTTTGGTATGTCTTTGGCCATCTTTAACTTCAAATTTTACCACTTTCTTTTAGGTATACCTCTTATAAGCAACATAAAGTTGAATTTTTAACCTTTAATTAAGATTTTATTCTTATGAAAACATGATTTTTAATAAAAAATGGGTAAAGGGGTCAAAAGAGAGAAACTTCCAGTTACAAAATAAGTGTAAGTCCTGGGGATGTAATGTACAGCATGGTGACCATAGTTAGAACTTCTTATTGCGTATTTGCAAGTTATCAAGAGAGTAGATCTTAACTCTTCGTCAAGTGCACACACGCGCACACACACATACACATACACACACACGAAATTATAGTAATGTATGGAGACCAATGTTAACTATATGTATAACTATATATTACCTCAAATGAAACAAAAAAGACAAAGAAGAGCTACATGCTAGTGAAAATTCCAGGTGATTATTTTCTGTGATTCTGATAGACTGAGGTAGAAAAATTAATGATTGATTTTTCTGTCTATGAGCAGGTGAATATGTTTCTAAGTATTCGGGGAATATTCGGAGCTTTTCTTTTGCCCTGAAACAGGTATTAAAAATCATAATCTCAATAATCCTTACAGTGTATATACTCTTCCCAGTGCTCTTCTGGACATTACATCCCAGTATGTAATCCTGGATATGTATCTGGTGGAGAAATACTGGGCTGTGCAAAGTAAAGCCTGGCTCAACCTTGTCGACAACATCTCTAACATTGGGATTATTGTTGAACATGGCTCTACTTGTCAATTTATGTCCTTTCTCTCTGTGTTGCTGTGGTCTATAAGTGGGCCATTAGAAGTTTTAAAATTTGGCTAAATTAGTAGAAATTTATTTCAAAGATTCACAAATTATGGATCCTTAATTTTCAGGGCTGTTATCACTGTATCCCTTCTTTTTTCTCTGATTTTATGTGTATTTTGATAGGGAGGAAGAGAACAAACATGACATCTCAGCGAACTTTGCTTATAGTCTGCTTTTGTTATTAACTTAAATTGATAAACATTATTTTTAATCTTTGGTCGATATCTTGCTGTTATTAACTTAAAATATTATTTTTACCTAATTACCACCTATGCACAGTATATAAAATAGGTATGGTGATCAAAGCTTATGAAAATCATAAGAATATGAATCCAACAATTCCAGGCCACCACTGACCTGCTTTTTAGTCTACAGAAAACTCTAGAGTCTTTTAGTCTTTTAAAACTTCAGAGGCTTTTAGCTATATCCAGTGTGTTCTTCTTGGCATTTCTAACTAACAGCATTCTTCTATCTCTTGATTCAGCATTTTAGATATTATCTCTCAGCTCTCTTCCACTCCCACTACACTCAGCTCATCCTACCCCCCCAACCAACAACAACAACAACAAAAATGTGAGTTTTCCCATTTACATTAAAGCCATGACAGATAGGCTTGTCAAAAATGCCTATTACGTTGTATTTTGTGCTTTTAGTTTTTTAATCCTTTCTTGATACTCTTTGAGCTTTCTGCCTCTTTCTGTTTGATCATTATTTTCATTGATTTCTTCCTCTTACAATTTTGGACTAATGCGTCCTATCTTTAGTCATTGACACTTTAAAATTAAAAATTCATCTCTGCTCCTAAGACCATCCTCTACAAAAATGAACTGAATACTTCACCAGTGGACTTCCCACTGCCCTCGGCCACACTTCACACATTTTTTTCTGAGACTTTTATCCTGGTGCATTATGATTTTATTATTCCATCTTTCTTCTTTCAAGCTCTACAATATTTGTAATCTTCCTATCCTCGAAATTACAACAGTTCTTACTTTTTTTAAGATTTTATTTATTTATTCATTTTGAGAGAGCAAGAATGAGAGAGAGTGAGAGAGAAAGCACATGAGAAGGGGGAGGGTCAGAGGGAGAAGCAGGCTCCCTGCTGAGCAGGGAGCGCGATGTGGGACTCGATCCCGGGACTCCAGGATCATGACCTCAGCCGAAGGCAGTCGCTTAACCAACTGAGCCACCCAGGCGCCCCAGTTCTTACTTTTTGATCTGTTTAAATGGTATTATGCTCACTACAGGTCTTTTTACAGTATGACTTCCCAATTCGGGAGTTTCAAAATTTATTATATGTTTAATGTCTCATTTGACTTTATTATATCTTTAAATATTTTTTCAGAAATGAATCATAATTGATAAACTTCCTCCTAGGTCCCTTCTATATCTGATAATGCCTTTCTGTTCCTTTCACACATAAGCAGTCTGGTTGATATAGAGTTTGGGCAATTTATCCCTTTTTCATGAAGCTCTATAGACAAAACCAACCCTATTGTTTTCTGGTATCTAACTTATTAGTGTTTTAAGACTATTTGGGGGGCGCAGCTGGGTGGCTCAGTTGGCTAAATGTCCGACTCTTGATTTCGGCTCGGGTCATGGACTCCGTGTCAGGCTCTGCACTCAGTGGGGGGGTCTGCTTCTCTCTCTCTCGCCTTCTGCCCCTACCCCCTCTTTAAAAAATAAAAATTTTTTTGGATCATATTTTATGGCTTTCCCTGTTTGAGTGATATCTATAGCCTTTATTATTCCATTTTTTCAGCAGGGTATTTGTTAGTATTGGTGTCTGCTTGGTACCTAGTGAGCCTTTTTAATCAAGGTGATTAAAAGAGAAGAAGGATGATATGCAGGCCCTTTAGACCTCCTATGCCTTTTCTAATTATCAGCGTTCCATTTGTGCCATTTGATTCGTTTTCAGGGGTTCTGTGTATTATTTGGGGGAAAATATATGCTGTGAAAAAAATTACATTTATTTTCCAATTATAACTTTGAAGAGTGTTTCTCTTCCAATTCTTCTGTTCCAATTCATTCTATTTTTTGGCCACTCTTTTTGTACATAAGTTGGTTTTCCATTGCCTTGCCTCCATGTGCATTATATTTATGGTTTTCATGTGGTTCTTTACCTCTGTATTGACAGATTTTCTCAAATTGATCTTTCATAAGACAGATCAATGTTCTACAATATCAATTTCCTTCACCCTTCTACATTCTGATATGGCAAAAAATAATTTTTAAATATTTTTTCATCTCCATTAAATCACTTTTAGTTTCAATGTTTTCTTATTCTCTCAACTTTCATTTCTTATTCTATAGGAACTATCATTTTAAAATTGTCATCATCATCCAAACTCTACCTCTGTTTCTTTTTTTTCCAAAATATTCTCTTCAGTTATCTCTTGCATGTTCTGATTATCTCTTTCTTTAAGGTTGCAAAATTTGTTTTTAACAATCTGATTATTCATTTGTAATGTCTTTTATTTCTGAAACCACTTCTGATACCAGAGGGGTGGGGATTTTTCAGACACTAATATTTGTTGTGTTGCCTTCCACCAACACTAATTAGGTGTTCATCAGTTCTCTTCAATTTTGACACTAACAAGAGTTAATGCAGACCTCACAGGTTAAGGGCTCAGTCCCACAAGACTGCCCCCACTTCAGATGTTATATATAAAACAAACATAAGAAGAATCTGAAGTGTGGAGAGAAGGACACAGAATGGCAAGGGACCTTACTTAGGACCAGAGGAAAGACATGATGGTGAGATCCCTGAATTTTATTTTTGCTTCGCATGTCCTATACTTGGAGTTTAAGAAGCTACCAATATGGAAATCTAATAGGTACTGACAAAACCCCAACAAAAACCTACTCTCTCTAGCCAAATGACCAGAAAAAGTGAAGACTAGCAAGACAGAAAACGTTTAGACAATAACTACTCTACTCCAACCAAGCATCGTAGAAAAAACTGAGTCTCCAACCTTACCCACACTAGCAAAGGGTGAGTGGGGGCAGGGGTCTACCCTTCCACTGTCACATTGCAATGAATGACCCAAACCTCCTGTAAAGGTGATATCCGAGAAGGCCCAGAGTGAGCTGGGACTATAAACTACACCAGCAGATAACAAAGCAAGAACCTGAACATCTACCTTTACCTGGTGGTAAAGAGGCACCTCTCCCCTGCTCCACCAAAATGATATTAAAGAAGGTTTAATGAGGTGTCAGGACTGACATGATCAACAGCAGTAAGGAGGTCACCCCCACAGCAGTGTTTGAAGAGAGACCACATGGCAAGTGGGAACTCCCATCCCTGCCCAACAGTAACAAGGAGGCCACCCAAATGGGAGACCTGTATTTCTACCTCCACCTGGGAGAGCAAGGCAGCTCTCCCTGTTCCCACTTCCCTTCCCAGAGCAGTGTTAGAGAACACCACCTGAACACCAGAATATTTAAATAAGATCCAGAGTCTCATACCATGACATGACTGGAAACCAGGAAGATCTCAAATGAATGAAAAAAAAATCAATAGATGCCAAAAATAAAATAGCAGAGATGTTAGAATTATCTGCAGATGATTTTAGAGCCTTCACGTTAAAATGCTTTGATGAATATGGAAACATTTAAAACAAATAAAAAACATAGAAAATGTCAGAAAGAAATAGAAGTTATAAAAAAACAACTAAATGGAAATTTTAGGAGCACCTGGGTGGCTCAGTTGGGTAAACAACCAACTCTTGACCTCAGCTCAGGTCATGATCTTGGGATCCCGGGATTAAGCCTCACATGAGGTTCTGCACTCAGCAGGGAGTCTGCTTCAGGATTCTCTCTCTCTATCTCCCCCTGCCCCTCTCCCCACTCACACACTCTTTCTCTCTCTAAAGTAAATAAATCTTTTTTTAAAAAAGGAAGAAGAACTAAATGGAAATTTTAGAACTGAAAAACACAATAATTGAAATAAAAGCCCAGTGAATGTACTCAAAAGCAGCATGAAAGGGAATGAGCAAAAAATCAGTGAATTGGAAGACAGAACAAGAGAAATTATCCAGTCTGGGCAATGGTGAGAAAACAAACTGAAAAAAACAAACAACAACAATAACAAAAAAAAAAAAAAAAACCAGAATCTCAAGAATCTGTGAGAGTATCACAAAATACCTAACATTTTTGTCACCAAAGTTCTGGAAAGAAAAGCAAAAGAAGATGAGACTGAAAAAATCTTTGAAGAAATAACAATAGAAAACTTTCCAAATTTGCCAAAAATCACAAACCTACAGATTCAAGGAGCAAAGTAAACTACAAGCGGGATAAATCAAAGAAATCTACACTAAGATAAATCATAATTAGATTTCTGAAAACTAAAGACAAAGAAAAATTATTGAAATCTGCCAGAGAAAAGTGATTCTTAACATTTTTAGGAGAAAAACAATTAGGATGAGAGCAGATTTTTCCATAGAAACCATGGAGCTCGAAAGGAAGTGCAATATATTTCAAAGGCTGAAAGAAAAGAACTGTCAACTCAGAATGCTAAACCCAACAAAAATATTAGATGAAGGAGAAGTAAGATATTTGTCACCAGCCAAGCTTCCCTAAAAGAATGGCTAAAGGAAGATTCTTCACCAGAAGAAAAGAAATAAAAGGGACTTTGGAATGTCATGAAGGAACAAAATACAAATAGGTAAAATTTGCAAAATGTGAGTAAATATAATGGGCCTTTCTTCTCTTTGTAAGTTTTCTAAAAATGTTTAAGAATATTACATAACAAAAGGGGAAAGTAAAGAAATGCAAAGGGAGTTAAGATTTCTATAGTTCACATGAACTGGTAAAATGACAAAAATCAGCAATCAGCGATGAGTTATGTATGTACAATGTAGTGCCTACAGCAACCACTAAAAAAACCAGATAGAGAGAAACTCAGAAACACTATAAAAAAAAGTGGAAATCAAAAAAAATATTCAAGTAATCCATAGGAAGACAACAAAAAGTAAACAGAGAAAATAAAACAGATAAGACAAAAGAATACAAAAATTACTTAAAATGTAACATGTAAAAGTATGAAACCTTTAGGAAAAATATAGGAGAAAAATATTCAGGATCTAGGGCTAGGGAAAGTGTTCTTATATGTGACACCAAAAGCAGAATCTATGAAAGAAAAAAAATGATAAACTGGACTTGATCAAAATTTAAAACTTGTGCTTGTAAAACACTTTCTAAGAGGATGGAAGATAAAATATAGAGTGGAAGAAAATATTTGCAAACCACATACCCACAGAAAACTAGTATCTAGAATATGTGTGTGTGTGTGTGTGTATGTGTGTGTGTTTAGATAGATAGATGATAGATAAATAACTCAAAACCCAAAAAAGAAAAAAATCCAATTAGAACATGGGCAAAAGAGATATTTTACCATGGAGAGATATTTTACCAAAGAAGATATTCAGATGGCAGGTAGACACATTAAAATTACACAACATGGGGCGCCTGGGTGGTGCAGTCAGTTAAGCATCCCAGCTCTCAGTTTCAGCTCAGGTCATGATCTCATGGTTGTAGGATTGAGCCCCGTGTTGTGCTCTGTGCTGTGCAGAGTCTGCTTAAGATTACCTCTCCCTCGTTGTTACAGTGTTTCTGTGTAGGTATGAGAGTTAGAAGCTTCTATTTTGCCATCTTGCTGATGTCCAGAGCTTAGCCTCTTCTCCTATGCAGAAGATAACTATTTTTGCAAGGATGAGGAGTTAAGCTAGTAACATACATAAATAATTCCTTGTTATGTCTGACAAAGCAATGCTTAATAATTAAAGTTAAATTACTTCTAAATAGAGAACTTGAAAATATTTTGTTGACAAGTATTAAAAATATAATTTGCCATTGTACATAAAAAAAAAGATTACCTCTCCCTCTCCCTTTGCGCCTCCACTTCGTGCTCACACTCACTCGCTCACTCTCTCAAATAAATAAATAAATCCTGAAAAAAATTACTCAACATTCTTTGCCATTAGGGAAATGAAAAATTGAAATCCCAATGAGTTACTACTGCACATCTAACAAAACAGTTAAAATAAAAAACAGTGAAAACACCAAATTTTGGTCACGATATAGAGAACTGAATCACAGATACATTGCTTCTAGGAATGTAAAATACTACAGTCATTCTGGCAATTAGTTTTTCTGTTTCTTTAAAAACTGAACAAGAAACCACCATAAGATCCGGCAATGGTACTCTGGGGCCTTTTTGCCAGAGAAATGAAGATTTATGTTCACACAAAAACCTGTAGAAGATGTTTATAGTGGCTATGTCCCTAATAGCCAAAAATTGGAAAGAATCCAAACATCTTCCAGTAGCTAAATTGTTAACTAAATTGTGGTACATCCAACACCAGCAGTAATATCGACATTTGCACCAATTCTCCAAGCTCCAACTCCCACAAGGGGACACCAAGAGGATAAGGCACTGGGGGCTTTGTTACAAGAAGTGAGCCCTCTGCTTAGAGCACATGAATCTTTTATCCTGGGCACTGAGCCTCCCGGCCCTTTGCTCCGTGTAAAACATTATCTTCTTTAAATTATCAGCCTCCATGAGTCAGTGCCTTTGGTCACAAGACGTCCAGAGATACAAGAGGCTCACAGGAAACAGGCTCCTGACACTGATCTACTGAAAACCATGACCTGGGATTATAGCAGTTTTCCACTTACCTTCTATGGATAAAAAAATAATGGTTTTCCAAAAACATGGATCAGGAAAATGATCACTTAGGTTTTGGGGCTTGTTGGCTTGAGAATATATAGAGTAAACATTTCATAGCATTTTTGAAGGAAAATGGGAAAAGGTTTATACATCACTCTTCCAGTTACCCTATCACTGCCAATCACATAACCCATAACCTGGTGACATCAAACAATTTGTTCTTATCTCTCGTGGTTCTTGGCACGACTGGGCTATTGGTGCCCAGAGCTTTTCTCATGTGGTTGCTGCCACATGGTGGCAAGGGTGAGTTTTCTAGAGGCTTCTTCACTTCCATTTCTGATACTTGGGCTAGGATGGCTGAAACAGCATCTGGCCTCTTGATTAGCTGGGCTTCTTCCTAGCCTGGTAATCTCAGAGTGGACAAACTTCCTCCATGGTGGCAGGCTTACTTCAGAGTGAGGTTTCTCCATGGCACTAAAGGCCAAACCTGCAAGTCTTCCTAGAATGTTTACACGCTCGGGAAAGAAGGACCATCAATCAGGAATCAAAAGCCCCAAGTCTGAATTCTGAGTTTTGATACTTAATGACATGTCATCTTAAATAAGTCTTTGCCTTCTTATAGCCTGTTTCTCCGTCTTTGAAGTAGAAATAATATTGCCCCACACACAGGAAGACAGTGAGGAATGCTTAAAATGATATGAAAGAACTTTGCAAACCCAGCAAAAATATACAGGTGACTTTATACAGACCAAATTCTTCTTCCAACTTGTGTAGTTTTGAAAGTGTAACTTCTGTTTTATAAAATGAAACCTGCCCTTCTCTTTGACTCACCCAAATGTAGTTCAGAAAGCAGAAGTAGGCATGGAGCTTGGTTGTGTTTCATGGAGACTTGATTCTTGCCAGCTTTGATGTGTCCTAATGCAGTCGAGATCCGCAGTGCCTACCTGAACGGGGGATGTTGCCTCTCTCTGTATCACAGGGTGACGAGAATGAGCGGTACAATGCAGGTGGCCAGTTCCCAAGCCATCTGTCCAAGGAGAATGATCTCTTGTTTCAGCAGCAAGGATTAGTCCCAGAAACTATAAAAACCCCAAGCATTCTAAAATAGGCTGTCACATAGAGCACCATAAATTATTACAGTCAAATACTCCATCATTCATTCATGCTAGAACTTCACGCTAAGAAGAGTGGTCTGCCTGAGGGAGGAAAGCACAAAATCAAAACCTTGTTTCTGATTTCTTTTGATTCCCTCCCTTGCCCAATTCAGGAGAAGCTAGAAGGCAGCTTTATTTAATTATGTAATACCTTTTTTAGTTTTACATATTTAAAAGTTGTGTGGACCTGCTCAGGAGGGAAAAAAGATTCTATTTCAGAAACAAAAGTGAGATAACCATTCTTATGTGCCATCCAGCTGAAGGTGTCAAAATAGTGAGGCAATTATATGCAAAACAAAATATAGAGAAACAAATATATTTTCACCTTGATTTCCATTATAATTTCAGATTTGAATACTCATGGGAAATTGATCTAAGATGCAATACAAATCACCTTTTAGAATCTTTTCCATCTATTCCAAGGAATGCCGGGCCTTTATTGGCATACATTCTATGTGCATGCAATTCCCTCCAGTCAGCGTCTGCTAAAATAGTGAGTCAAATAAACCATCCGTCTGCGAGATCTTGACACAGTCACTAATATATTACAGTGTACCACTCAGTGCATTGCCATTTATTTAGAAGGTCTTAAACACAGTCTCAGTCTTAGGTGTAGGAGTTCACAGTAACCACACCATTGTTTCAGATATCCAACAGAATTTAAAGCCCAGCCAGCCGTGGGCAGGCTACTTTGGGCTGAAGATGGGCTAAGCCACTTTATTTTCATCACACAGTTATCAAAAGATCAGTATGGAGTGAAAGAGTCTCATTATCTGTTTAGAAGGATTTCCTATCAGTGCCTTCTTAGCAGCACCCATTAATACAGGTGTTAATTACAATGGCTTTTCTAAGATGAGGAGAGAAAAAGAGACCAGGGAAGCATGCCTGCAAAATCATTTCTATAATTTTATTGTAGTTTTCATTTATCTCCAACCAGCAGAAAAGCCAAGATAACTACCAGATCGACGTACAATTTATACATAGATAGGTGACAGGTAGATAGATAAGTAGATGACAATGATAGATAGATGGATGACAGATAGAAATAGATGAGCTGGGACGCTTGGGTGGCTCAGTCAGTTAAGCGGCCGCCTTCGGCCCGGGTCATGATCCCAGGGTCCTGGGATCTAGCACCACATCGGGCTCCTTACTCAGCAGGGAGCCTGCTTCTCCCTCTCTCTCCCTCTGCTTGTGCTCTCTCTGTCAAATAAATAAAATCTTTAAAAAAAAAAAGAAATAGATGAGCCAATGAACTCTCATTATTCTTTTTTTTTTAAGATTTTATTTATTTATTTAAGGGAAAGAGAACACAAGCAGGGAGGGGAGAGGCAGAGGGAGAAGCAGACTACCCGTTGAGCAGGGGTTCAATCCCTGGACCCTGAGATCATGACCTGAGCCAAAGGCAGGCCCTTAACCAACTGAGCCACCCAGGCACCCCTAACTCTCATTATTCTTAACTGAACAGTTAAGAATAAATAAATAAATAAATAAATAAATAAATAAATAAATAAATAAATATGCACAGATCAAGGCTGACTTATTATCAATGAGAAAGGAATTTCCAAGTTGATGGAGTTTACTCATAATGACCTTGTCATTTGCCCATACACTTACTCATTCATTAAATATTCATTGTGTCAAAAACTAAGACAGGATTCAGGGATGAAAGGCGTAACCCCTGTCTTCAAGTAGCTCCCTCTCTGGAAGAAAGGGGAGAAAGACATGCCCACATGTGATCATTATCCAGGGCAGGTAGAGGTATGTTGAGGTCACAGTAATGAGGGGATTCTAGAGAGTACAACTTAAGTCCACGACAAAGACAGGGTAAAGAAGGCATGTGGAGGTACAGGACCAGGAAAGAAGGGATACCATGAGACAGAGGAAGGCGGGGCTCTCCCAGGCTGAAAAGCCCAAGTCGGGGAGCATGGCACAGTCACAGGGTCGTGAAATGGCTGGATGTAATGGGGGGAACTGAGATCACTCAGGAAGACATGGGCAGAGGGGACAGAGCAGAAGGATGACAAGACAGGAGGGGAGTGACAAGCCACTCTTGGCCCAGGAGACACCAACAGGCAGTAACAGGCACCAATACTAGGCAGTTCAGACTGCTGCTAACAACAGGAGACCATCCACCGAAAAATTTCATTGAATTCTGCAAATACAATTTTCATGTCTATTTGGATAAATAAACTTGATTTTTAAAGATTTATTTATTTATTTATGTGAGAGAGAGAGAGAGAGAGCAGGGTGTAAGGAAGAGCAGAAGGAGTGGGAGAAGCAGACTCCCCACTGAGCTCGGGGCTCAGTGTGGGGCTCAATCCCATGACCCTGAGATCATGGCCTGAGCCAAAACCAAGAATCGGTTGCTTAACTGACTAAGCCACCCAGGCGCCCCCAAACTTGATTTTTTTTTTTTTTAGAGACCCAAAGTTTTAGCACAATCCTGTCCACCCAGCTAACAAATGCCCAGGTCTGACTGTCAGAGGTGAAGTAAAAGGGTGTGAGAAGGTGGATGTGGCTGGTGGAGGGTGGCCGGGAAGCTCAGATGGCATGTATTACCAAGGGGCTGGCCTCCATTTTGTAGCAGAAAAAAAATCAGAATTACTGCCTTTAGTGGAGTGACTTCCTCTTTAACTTAGGAAAACAAAACACTTGACAGCACACTGCAACAATGTCTAAAGATGTGGAGCCGCCTGTGTGTTGCGGAAGTCCCTCAGAGAACATGCTACATGAAACCGTTGGTGTGTTGCAGATGGCACTGATTCCATCAGAGAATTGCACAAAGAGCATGAAAGTCACTAATATGACGTGAAAAGCCAAGATTCTTCAATTATATTCGAGGCACTAGTCCATTATATTAATCTTTTACACAGTTCCATTCTATCAAATCAGATTTGTAAAATTGGTTTAAACTAATGCGCTATAAAAGTCTTATCAGTTTTACTAAGTCTAAGACAACCGTGCTTTTGCTTATACTGAGTGGTTGATCTCATTCACCCCTCTACGTCAGATTAGTGATAAAGGAGACCCGCGCTCTTCTTTATTCCTTCCCTGTTTCTTAATAACGAAGACACCAACCTTACCGCTCAGGTTAGAGCAAGTTTGGATTGAGATAAAAAGGGATGACAGCAGGTCCCTGACACCCACATACACACACGCGCGCGCGCGCGCGCACAACTCTCAAGTTTAAACTTAGAGGCTAGGGTTATTAACTTTCAATTTTATTTACTCTGCAGCTTCTGCAGAGCTGCCAACCAACTTATCCATGACGCTCACCCCCTGTAGGATGTGCTTCTATGTGAACAGGGTGATTCCCTCCCAGGACAACCCTTAAGAAGTATCACCTCCCTTGAAGGAAGACAAAAGAAGTTTTCTCACGGTGCTCTAACTGGGGCACTTGCGAAGAAAGTCTGTTCCTGTGCTTCCCTCCTCCTTCATCGTCACTCTCGCCTATGACCTTGCTTCCTACTAAATCAGACAGAAACTTCCACATCTACTCTCTAGGTAGTTAAACGCAATTGGCCAATAACTGTTCTCTTCCTTGATGAAGCCACATTTAGCACAATTGGTCACTCTCTTCTCCCTGATGTAGGCACTTCCGGGCCTTTTGGGACACCATGCTTCCTTGGGTTTCCTCCTGCCTCCCTGGATACTCTTTCTCAGTTACTGTCGCCTCTTCATCTCTTCTCCCAGACGTCTCAATGAGGAACCTCTCCAGGTTCAGCCCTCGGCCTTTTCTCTCTCTACACCCACTCCCATGGTGATCCCGTCGGGACTTGCCCATTGGCAACCGTCCCCATCACAGTTGATGCCAACTTAGTCCTTCCAGCTGCTCAAGTGTTAGTCACCTTTGACTGGTTCCTTCCTCTTACACCCACATCCAACCCATTAGGGATTATGCTGGCTTTGCCTTCAAAATGGATCCAGAATGCAGATTCTCGTCTCTCTCATGGCTACCACTCTGGTCAGAACCACCACCCTCTTGCCCAAATGACTGCATCAGCCTCGCAGTTGGCACCCTGCTTCTGCCCTTGCACCATCAAAAGTCCCACAAGTGCTAGCGGAAGCCTTTAAAAGCAGCCATCATCCATCTTCTCAAAACTCCTTCATGGCTCCCCTTTTCACTCACAGTAAAAATCAGAGTACTTCCAATGCCTACCAATGCCCCCCCTAGCCTGCTTGGCAATTATCTCTCTGATCTCAGCTATGACTTTCTCCATCCCCCAGGAACAGCTCCCTGTTCTTCCTTCAGAGCAATTCCTTGTCCAGGGACTTTGACGCTGGTAGTTCTCTCTGCTTGGAATGGTACTTTCTCCCTGCTATCTATACGGTGAACTTCCTTGTCTGCGAATCCGTGCTCCTGTGTCACCTTCCTTTCCAATGAGGCCTCATGCAACCACTTGATTTAATACCTCAACCTGCCTGTCTCCCTTATCCCATGCCCTCCAATGTCCCTGCCTTTTTTGATTTTTGATTCTTGATTCCTCTTATCCTACTTTGCTTTTTATTTTCATCTAGCACTCTTGCCAACAGCCAACATACCATATGACTCACTTTTTTTGATATATTTACTATTATTGCCCACTGCTAAAGTGTAAGCCCCACATTGGGCTGATATACTCAAAGCACCTGAAACAATGCTTGATATATAATAAGTCAATAAATGTTGGATAAATGAATTAATGTGCCAAGCACTTGGCCATCTATAAAAATTATTTGTGGGGCACCTGGGTGGCTCTCAGTCATTTGCACATCTGACTCTTGATTTCAGCTCGGGTCATGATCTCAGGGTCGTAAGATGGAGCCCAGCTCAGGGCTCCATGCTCAACGTGGAGTCTGCTTCAGATTCTCTCTCTCCCTCTGCCCGTCCCCCTGCTCTCGCTCACTCTCTCTCTCTCTTTCAAAATAAATGAGTAAATAAAGTCTTTTTAAAAAATTACTTGTGAATATGTTTTTATTTTGCATTTTTCTAGTGATTCAAGTAAAGCAAACCGATTTAGAAATTTTCAAAAATGCATCACACAATGTGTATAAAGATATAAATAAAAATCATTAACACGTCCACCCATCAGTGAAAAAAGTTAACTTTTTGTATATTTTTCTATTATCATTTAGACATTAGATCATTTTGTAGGCACCATTATGTATGTGGCCTTGTTTGTTATGTATTATATCAAAGCCATTCTATGACAGTGTATCTAACATTCTCTAATCTTGCAAATGTTCTAGGGTTAAAACCATGAGTTCATGATCATAACAAAGCTGAATATTTCTTCACATGCTATTGGCTATTTATATTTCTCTTTTGTAAGTTATCTTTCATATCCTAAGCCAATTATCTACTAAAGTCTTTGTTTTTCTATCCAAGGCGTTAAATTTTTACCCTTTATATATGTTACAAATATGTCCTAGTGTGTTGTCTTTTCTTGAGATCTTTTTTGGCATACATTTCCAACTTTACATAGTGCATTTATTAATATTTTCCTTTGTGATCCTTCTCATGTTTTTAAGCCCTTAACCATTCAAAGATCAAGTAGGTGTTCATTATAGTTTTATTCAATTTTTATAGTGGTTTTTAGGTTTTACTCTAATTCCTCCTGAATTAATTTAGAGATATTAAAGGAGTTGGGACGGCAATGTCTTTTTCTTCCAAAAGACAGCTAATTGTCCCAGCATCTTTTTTAACCTTCTTTCCCCATTGATTTGGAAAACCATCTTTGTTCTCTATCAAAGCCTCACATGTAGATGTCATTTTGTCATTCTACACTTGTTACATAAGATCTGTTACCTTATCATTTGTATCTGATTTTACTGTAGCATTTATTACTCTGTACTGTAATCTTTTGCTCATTCCTCTCCTCTACTAGGTTATGAGCTTTCTAATTTTTTTTCTGGATCCAATATGGTACCTGGTTCACAGAAGCTGGTAAGTAGATTTTGATGAATTGGTGGCAATTCTAGACTCTGTGACAGTCAAGGGGCCAGGTGGACTTGGTGAGATGGATGAAGCCAAAGCCTTTTAGCCTCTCTCTGCCTTGGGGATTGTACAACTGGTTTTGGAAACAAAAACATAGCATCTCAGTCTGGGAAGGAATATTAAGAAGGGTAAGTAGTCTTTCTACAGAGCCTGTCCTAGGAAGAAGTATGATGTTCAGATTTTAAGAAGGCTGCCTGGCTCTAAAATAAAATTTCTAGCGTCTTAAGTCCCAAAAGTCTTAATTTCCACAGCTACACAAGCATATTCCTTTGGCTTTAGACTCTGACCTGAGCAAACTCCAGTCACTTAGCTAGTTAGCTCTGTTCCCCCTAGGCTGTAAGTCCCCATAGGACTGGCAGAAACCTTAACTAGCTTATAGATCGCTATTTCCTATAAGTATTTTCTGAGTGAATCGACAAATCAATAGGGATCAAAACAGTAAATCTCAGCAGCTATTTTCACTTATTTTGAGTATGTCTATAATATACTTTCTTCAAGGGGATGCCTGGGTGGCTCAGTCGGTTAAGCACCTGCCTTTGGCTCAGGTCATGATCTCAGAGTCCTGGGATGGAGCCCCACATCTGCTGAGCGGGGAGCCTGCTTCTCCCTCTCCCTCTGCTTGCCACTCCCCCTGCTTATACTTTCTCTCTGTCAAGTACATAAATAAAATCTTTTTAAAAAAAAAAGATTCTTTCTTCAAATACAGTTTTCAGGGAAATGAAAATACACATACACAAACTACTGACCTGAGGGCAGAGTAGAGTATTCATGGACGAGGGGAAAAGAAGGCAGAAGAGCAGGAATGGAGGACGGGCCGTCATCTTAGGTCATTGTTTTATCCAAATTACCCCAGATAAGAAAAACACTTGCTTTAACTGTTCAAGTCAGATGTGTGGTTACTCATCTTCATAATCTTCAAGGAAGGATATTTCACAATGCCCCTTCCAAGATATTTTTTCCTGAGTTTAAAAATGCCTGCTATTTCAGTCATCTATTGTTACATAACAAACCACCACAAATCTGAGTGGCTCAAAACATCAGGTCAAGGGTGACGGGCTCAGCTAGGCACTTCTCACTTGGGGTCCTTTCTACTGCCACAAGTAGACGTGGCCGAGGCTGGATCATCAGAAATCTTCCCGTCTCACAAGTCTGGTACCTCTCCACCGCCATCTCCACATGGCTGGCTTGGGTTTCCTCACAGCATGGTGGCGTCAGGATAATCAGATTTTGGAGACCCAAGCTCCAAAATGATGCTTCTCAGAGGTCCAGGGAGAAGCCACAAGGCTTCTGAGGACTCAGCCTCAGAAGTTTGAGAATGTCATTTCTGCTGTGTTCTTTTTGTCAATCAGGCCAGCATGGATTGCAGGGGAAGGGAATTAGACTCTGCTCCTCTCAGTAGGAGGAATGTTAAAGAGTTTTTACCCATTTTCAGTCCTTCACATTTTTCTCTAAGAAAACAAAAATGTAAGGACAGGACTCACACCTAATTAAAACCTTTCTTGTTATAATTTAAGGCCACTTTCCTTATTCTGTCTTTGTGGAGTTAGTCACCAGGTGACTAGAAAACTCTTGTTGGATAGCCTGAGTTTCTATAATTAAGAAATTTATATCTTGTCAGGAACTGGATTTTCCCTAGCTGCAAAATGAGTAGCTAAAATGTATATGGTACTTTCTGACTCCAATTCTTGGGAGGCTATCTGGGACTCTGTACTCACCATTCGTACAAAAAGTCTAAAAGTGGCTATGGTGAATACTTATTTTAGATGACTGAACTCCAAACACTCAAATAACTAAAAAATTCCTTTCTCTCAATTACTAACTACTACTGAATTATTATTGTCCAGATAGATATAGTTCTGAATTTACACATAAAAGATAAAGTTATTACAACATTTTGAAGAAAATCTTTGAAGCTAATTATCTAAAGATTAGAGAAAGAATATCTTTTAATTAATTTCAAACCCTGGATTGAGTACTAAGAAAAACACGAAAGAATGATTTCCAATAGGAAGTGGTGGTTACGGAAGAGTCTCCCTCCCCTTGAGGATTACCATTTAATTTTCAACATCGATTTGAAATAAATGCTGGTATGATCTCCAAGGAAAGACTGTTTCAGTTATAAAACCTAATGAAGAAGCATCCAGTTTAATAAGCAAAATATATGTTGTGTTCCTTTGTTAACCTAACTTCTACACTTTCTGCTTTGGTTTGAATGAGGGTATTTACTTTTATGCATTCACTGTTCTTTCCAGTAAATGTAATAGAGGGTGAGTCTTCAAGGGATGTACCTCAGGCCTTTACTGATCTTTTTCTTTACTTTCTCTCTACCTAGCATCCAACCCACTGCTTGGCACTTCGAGTTTTGACAAGTGAATTGTCACAAATATTTTTGCTTTTCCTTATATTAATGAATAAACTTAAAATTCAATGTTATCCAATTTATGATAGAGTGTGCACTGTGTCAGACAAGGCTTAAAATTACCTACAAGTTCACTCCTACAGCTTAATAGCAAAAAAGCTAATAACCCAATTAAAACATGAGCTAAGGACTTGACGAGATGTTTCTCCAAAGAAGACATACAAATGGTCAACAGGTACATGAAAAGATGCTCAACATCACTCATCATTAGGGAAATGCAACTCAAAACCACAAAAGATACCACAGCATACCTGTTCAGATGGCTATTATTAAAGAAAAGGATGACAAGTTCTGGGGAAGGTACGGAGAAATTGGAGCCCTTGCACACTGTCGGTGGGAATGCAGACTGGGACAGCCACTCTGGAAAGCAGTATGGAGGTTCCTCAAAAAATTAAAAATAGAACTACCCTACAATCCAGCAATTCCACTTCTGGGTATTTATCCAAAAGAATTGAAATCAGGATCTCAAAAAGATATTAGCTCCCCCATATTCATTTCAATGCTATTTACAATAGCCAAGATGTGGAAACAATGTAAATGTCCATCAACAGATAAATGGCTAAGGAAAATGTGGTGTATACATACAACAGAATACTAGTTAGTTATAAAAAAGGAGGAAAACCTGGTGAACAACCCTCCAGTGAACCCGGAGGACACTGTGCTAAGTGAAATACGCCAGCCCCAGAAAGACAAACACTGCATGATTCCATTC
This sequence comes from Callorhinus ursinus, assembly GCF_003265705.2. Lineage (NCBI taxonomy): Eukaryota > Metazoa > Chordata > Mammalia > Carnivora > Otariidae > Callorhinus > Callorhinus ursinus. The sequence goes on from NW_027397072.1 coordinate 83,935,886, forward strand.
ATATGAGGTATCTAAAATAATCCAATTCATAGAATCAAAGAGTGGAATGGTGATTACCAGGGGCTGGAGAGAAAGGGAAACAGGGAGTTATCAATTAGTAGGCATAAAATTTCAGTGAAGCAAGACGAATAGACTCTAGGGTCTGCTCTACAACATTGTACCTATAGTCCATGATACTGTCTAAATAAATTTATTAAGAGATCTCCTGTTAACTGTTCTTGCCACAATAAAATAGTTTTTAAAAAATTGTATGCTCAGCTGGAAAAAATACCCACCAGTTAAGTAATGTATGATTCTCTGAGATTTTTATATATCTTAATATTTTGGTGGTTTTTAAAAGAATATGTACAGAGTACCTACAGGACAGCAGACACCAAGTGTGTGCTGAGGATACAAGGACACGTGGAAAAACAGTCCCTGCTCTCCAGGAGTTTCCCAGGATTCCTCAGGCTTTTAAAAGCCAAAATTAATTTCCCGATATCGTCAACATGGATGCGACCATCTCTTCCTAGCTCCCATTAGTGTGTTCTACTTCCAAGCTTTATTTTTAAATTACCTCCAAATATACATGATTTTATCTTTAGAACTATAGTCTGATGAATAATCTATGCTTTTTCAGACATGCTGCTTAAATTTAACGACAACTGAAAATTTCGGGGCCCTTTGCTTCTTCGGTCCCATCGACTTTCTGCAAATTTCACCTTAACCTCCCCAGATCACTGCCTTCATGTTCCACTGGCTAATGAGAGCCTCCCTAGCCTGCAACAGCATGCTCCTCACAAAGGGAGTACATCTTTCAGTTGATTTCATAGCAGAACGGTAAAAGCGGTAAGTCCACAGCACCACCCTATCGAATCCAACAGCATTATGGATGGGTAAAGACAAATTTCAAATGGTAGAGCCATTCCCAGATTGATCAACAAGAAATTTTCCAATCCTAATTAAGACCCACTTTAATTTAATGTCAATTTATTGACACAAATTAAACTCAGTCCTCATTCTTTCTCTCTTAGACTATTAAATAGCTCCCAGCTGGATTCTCCTCTGCCATTAATGCCCTCATTCATTCACTCATTCATTCATCATTTCCATTTTATATTTTTAACAGCAATCTTGCCATCATTTATTCTTTTTTATATAAATTTACTTCTTTCTTTTTTTAAGATTTTATTTATTTGAGAGAGAGAGAGAGAGAGCAAGAGAGAGCAAGAGAGAGAGAGCAGAGATAGCAAGAGAGAGTATAAGCAAGGGAAGGGGCAGAAGAAGAGGAAGAAGCAGACTTCCCGTGAGCAGGGAGCCCGATGTGGGATCATGACCTGAGCTGAAGGCAGACGCTTAACCGACTGAGCCACCCACACCCTTTTATTCATTTTCTTTTTAATCGGTTGACCTTCTGTTTCCTAGGCCTGGGTAGCTAACATTTTGATGAAGATAATTTGGATTCAGGAACATTTTGAGTGTTCATAAAAAAACAAATGACTAGGGGCACCTGGGTAGCTCAGTTAGTTTAAAGTCCAACTCTTAGTTTCCGCTCAGGTTGTGACCTCAGGGTCTTGAGATCAAACCCCACATGGGCTCTGCGCTCAGCAGGGAGTCTGTCTGAAGATTCTCTCCCTCTGCCCCTCCCCCTCCTCTCTCTCAAAAAAATAAATAAATAAATAAATAAATAAATAAATAAATAAATAAATCTCTTTTTAAAATGACTAACTCATATGTTTACTGCCACAGACTGCATACAATAGAAACCCTCTCCTTATCAGTGATCCTTCGTTTACCTGATCAAGAGTTCTAGCATCTTGACATGCAACACTGGGAAAGCAGCTAAGAGAGGAGAGGTCTGACAGGGGTGAAATTATGGATGACTATGAGTATCCACTGAGACTGTAAATTGTGGAGACCCACTGAAAAGTTTGGGCAGGAGGATTACATGATCAGACAGGAATTTCGGAGAGCTCTCTGCAGCAGCAGGGAGGATGGATGGGGGAAAGTAGGCTGGAGGTAGAGCCAAAAAGGAGTCTATTGTAACAACCCATGCAAGAAGGTGGGACTGAGTGGTACTGGGGATGGAGAGAAGAAGACAAAATAATATATTTAGAAGTTAGAGTCACTAGACTTAAGGTGTGAATAAGGAGGAATCTAAGATGACCACCAATTTTCTCACTGGGAGTGATCCAATGGAATGCGGAACATTAAACAAGTTAGGCAACATTAGACTATCATGCTTGGGGGAAGAGATAATGAGGACACAATAAGATGTACATGAGGCATTCAAGTGATGATATCCAGTTAATAGTTCAACGCTTTCCAAGGCTTTACAACAACACCATCTAAGAAGCTTTAGAAAATGCAGATACCCCAATTCATCATTATGACTGGTCTTGGCTTCGTTTCCCTCTCCCACTCAAAGGATCATGGGGACTGCTTGATGCAGCCCAAGCACCTGCTGCTCTTCAGTCACCATGCCCCTGTGCACACGCTAGTCCTTTTGTCAGTAACCTTGTCTCCTCGGTTGCTACAGCTGACTCTGTCAGCCCATACAGGACCTCCTGCAGGCCCTGACCAATGGCCTGACCTGTTGTTGGCCTAATATGCTCTTCTAACACCCACTCCACTCTCTTCTAGCAGTTTCTGCATCGTGTCATGATTAGTGTTACAGAGTTCTCTTGCCCTATGGGACTGATCACTTTGAGACCAACTGGGTTTTCCTTTTGTTCTTTATCTTCAGTCCCTAGCATTCTGCCTGAAATGTAGCAAGCACTCAGTACACATTGAACCACGTGGTATTTGCCTGCCAAGCTACTGAGTTGGTTCTTATCATAAGGAAGCTTTGTACATAATCCATCATCTGACATAGTCACTGGAAACTCACAAAGAGTTTCCAAAAATGATTGGAACGATCTAGTTTTCAAATTGACATACATAAATACCATAAATGTTTGTTAGGGCCTCATCCTAACAGCTGTATGAAGGAGATAAAATTACATCTTTCCAGAAGAAAAAGAAATTCTTCCTCTCCTGCTCCTTTTAAGTGATCTTTGCCACCCCTGGCAGCCTCCAGCGAAGAACTTTGTTTTCCTTGCAACTTCTATATTAGACCAGCCGTGCCTCTGAGGGGTTGTTGGTCATTTTCCATGAGGTCCCTAATCCTGTCCTTGATGATTGTGGCCCTAGAACTCTGCTGGGGGCACAGTCCTTTGTGGACAGGCTGGAGACAGGACAGTTGGAACACCGGAGCATAAATATTTGGAAGAGGGAGACGAGATCTTTCCCTGTCTTCCACCCTCGTATTTGTTACCTACGTGTTCCACGCAGGGTAAACCATTGCCAGTTCATTTTTGTATGTGCTTATACTGCACCTGCCTTAATTTTTCTTCTCGTCTCCTTGCCAAGTTGTGCTCCTTGAGGCACAGGCTACCAAAATTGCTACCAGCTGATTGCTCCTGGTAGAGGCAGAAATCTTCTCTTGGCCATGGTAACAGAGAAAGTCATTACCAGAAAAATCACTATTTCCTGAGACTTCTAATATTACTGCTATATAGGTTTATAAATGCCACATCAAGATTATACCCTATTTTAGTAAAAATATAAAATAATAAAAAAATAGCCCACACCTCAATTGTCATATTTTGTGATATAAAGATATTCTTTGAAAGTGCCCTTCATGTTTTGTCAACTGTATCAAAAGAAAAGTCTTAGCCCATAAAAAGCAAGATCAATGCTAATTTTTTCTTCACATCCTTAAATTTAATGCTCTAATTATTTGTTTTAAAAATATACCCATTTTCGGGGGGTGCCTGGGTGGCTCAGTCAGTTGAGCGACCAACTCTTGATTTCAGCTCAGGTCATGATCTCAGGGTCCTAGGATGGAGCCCCCGATCGGGCTCCCCGCTCAGTGCAGAGCCTGCTTCTCTCTCTCTTCCTCTGTCCCTCCCCCTGCTCATGTATGCACTCTCTCTTTCTCTAAAATAAGTAAATAAATCTTAAATATATATATATATAGCCATTTTCACTCTCTCATTAGAGACAACGTTGGCTAGTTTATTACATTGAGAGGCCAAGAAGTTGTCTTCTTTTCAATTTCTAAACTGAAAGTCAGATCCAAACTTTTGAAGAGAGACATCTGAGGCAAGTGGCACCAAAGATTTTATTAATATCCATGCAATCTCTTGAGCTCTCCCCTCTCTCTGAAACTTTAATACTTAACAGAGTTTTGAAATGGTTGCTTGGCCAAAGTTTTTGATTGGGGCTAGCCACTGTCCTTCTGGCCAGAAGTCTGTGAGAAAGGGCACTGGGGAGAATAGGCTCATCAGAGCCCCCAGACATCCTTGTGGAAAACCTCTCTCCCCAAGGAATTTGGTCCCTGCCCTTGAGCATTCCAAAGTCTGCAACTTTCCATGGCTACATATGGCCCATTGACAGTTAGCAGCTGTCAAGCGGACAGGCCGTGCAAACCCAGCTGGCCAATTGAGGCCACGTCTAGACAAAATGAATGGACACAGCTCATCAGTTCCATTTGGCCATCCTAGCAATTGATGCAGATCAGCCCCGGGGCTCATTGCAACTGCAGAGCTGAGCGTGGGAGCGTGGAGCTCATCGGGGTGGAGCAGATAGTCATGCAGTGGTCCTGGCTGCCCAGGGTGAGCTCCATACACGGTGCTGCCAAAGGGGACGGACCTGCTCCACAACCGTTGTCCAAGTTCATTGCAGTCAGTGGCTCATTCTAATCTCGAGTCTCACTACCAAGCCGTCCATCTCAAGAAGTGGTTTCTAAAATCACTTTGCTGAGTGTTCTGTCGAGCAGAAGAAACTAACTCAGTGCTCCAAAGTCAAGAAAAGAATATTTAAAAAATTAAGGAAGCAGTGAGATTTTTCTCTAGCTGCCATCACACGACATCTGTTGAAGAAAGAAATTGCAAAGCATAATATAGTCACAAAAATAAAATGTCATTGAACTGACCATTCCATTTTCAACCTAAATTTTACGATCTTTTTTTTATCTTTTTTGAAGAATTTCAAAAATCACCACAAAATCCTCCCTCAGACATAAGATATTTCTCTGTAAACTTATTAGCAAATTCCAGCGAGAGGCTAGCCTTTGTGATGATGAAAGAAAACCGGTTATCAAAATAGTTCCGGCGCACTTCAAAGGACAAACCAGAAAGACAGAAGATGCCACAAAATCTGCTTGAGGAAACGAAAGTTGTATGGCATCCAACAATGATGGGGCTGAGGTGATGAGCTCCAAGCTTCTCACCAAACATGTGGCCCCATGCAGAAATATGCCAAAACAACACAGTTTGGCTCATTGTAGCCCAATTAATACCATAATGAGCTTCCTTAGATAGCCAAATCCTTAATCAGCCCTATCAAAACTGTGTCTGTTCAGAAAAAGACTCCTGTTAATTCTGCTTAATGCCTGACAGTGGTTAAGCACCATTAATACTCCATAATTTCATTGTATGTTATTGTAATCATATCAGCTTATATCTCAGTGGCTACGCGAGACTCAATAGGCTGCCGTGAATTACGGGTCATGTGACTCTGCTTCAGTAAGAGACTATCTTCCATCACAGCCAGACCTCCTTTGCCCTCCCCACAGTCAGTAGCCTAAGCAGGTATTAATAAAGGTCTCCTTTTTTAAATTGCATAGCTCTAAATGGTCTTTAAGGGACCCAGCAGTAATCTCAAGATCCCTATATTTTAGCAGGAAAGCAGGACAGAGGAATTAATAAGAGCCCTTTCTGTGTAAACTGCTCCCTGCTCTAAGGCTATAGTGTGATGTCAGGGCGCTAAGAGAATTTTAAATGCACAGGATGGATTGTTTGTGTTGCAAAAGCGAAACAGGGGCCAAAGGCTAAGAGACTTGAGAAAATTGAAAGACTGCCAGGGATGCTGGGATGCAAATAGCAACAAAACAGGGATAAATGCTCCTACTCACATATGCAGGAGTCTTGCAGAAGGGGGGGAAAAAAGGTTATTAATTTTCACCAGGCTGTATCTTACAGCTGGTGGCTCAGCATCAGTTTTTGGTGTAATGAAAATGGTCTGAGCAGAAGATAAATGGTTCATAAAGTGGACCATTTAGATGCAATCGAGGCTCAATCTGCCCAGTGACTAATCACGTCCCCCCAGTAAAGCTGAATTCCACTAACAGAATTTTTTTTTTTTCCGGCTGTACCAGTGAATTGTAGCCGGGTCTAAGTTCAAGGCAGGCAGAGAATTATCTTGATTTATTAGCGCACTCCCTGGCCGTGCCACTCGCTCGGCTGAGCCTTTGTGGGCTTCTGCCCTGTTGCTGTCGGAGTATAATTTTTACCGTTCCCTTGTGACTAGTACACAGCATCATTTTCAGCTGCTAGAAAAATGGGCTGCTTTTGCACCTGTAATTTTTCTTCTTTTGCTGCTGAAGGTATATAATATATCTCTAAAGTGCGTAATAAGTTTCTGAAAAACGTGTTTTTAAAAGAAATTGATTCCAGTGGTTTATAAGCCTGAGCAAGGCCACATAAGGAAATGCGCCAGATTGCAAAGGTATGCCTGGTTGGCAACGCAGCCATTTTTACCCTTCCGCTTAGTAAATCCTGACTCCTAGTCCAGAGTATAATTTCAGACATTTTTCTATACAGTAGTTGTTTCTCATAATGAACTCTGATCAAATAAAAATGTTGTTTATGTGGAGACTTTACAAGTCCTGATTACATATAAAATAGAGTAGAATCCCTCATAATGACATTTAATTGTGAGAAAGAAAAGATCCCAATAGAAGAGCGTTCAGCTGCATTTGTTCAGTGTTCCTTTGCAAAATGCCGTTTATAGATCGTTCAATTATGACATTATTAGGAGCTGCGTAAGAGTAACTCACTGGTTCTCCATATTTTTAGACCTATGGAAAATAACCGTGGGTGTGATTTTCATTATTTTGACTGGGAGTTATTCACAAAAGGCCCTTCATGTTTATGAGGAGCGACTGTCCCACGCTTCACCCGTAATCTTGTGAGCATCTTCAGAAGGGGAATTCATGGTGCGGAGGACCCTAGAAGAAGCCAAGTCTCCTCCTCTTTGAGGCTCTGAAGATTCTAACAGCATGTTATTAATAACCCAACAAATGGCAGGAAGAGGGGGTCTGAGCTGGTTTATTCTGAGCCTTCCAACATGATTTTTCCATTTTCCTAGGGACCTGACAGATGTGATCGGTAAACTATCAGGCTATAAACTATATAGGCGGAAATGCTGCTGCAAACCTCAGTGATCATACATCTTCTAGAAGAGGAGCCCTAGTTCTCAGATACCTGCCTCTGCAGTTTCATTCCTTCAGGAACACCAGTTTTCAGAAGGCAGCAGAAGGTGTAGATCCATTACCTCCCGAGCAGCCTCTCAGACCTGCATCTGTCTATTTAGCAGGGTGAGCATTCAAATGCCTTCTTCCCTTTTCCACAGAGCTTTGACCAGCACAGCTGTGAACTGGCTTTTGCAAAATGGGCCTGTGTGATGCTGACCACGCTTACAGTTTGGGCAGCAAAAAAAGATGGAGGAGCTTCTGAATCGCCATTTGCAGCCAAGTGTATCAGCAGCACACACCTGTAATGTCATGACCAGAAGAACGAGTGCTTCTGTCACTCATGTAGCAAACATTCATTGCATACTTATTACATGTCAAACACTATGATGGGTTTGCAGAACACACAGACAAATGAGGTAGAGCCCTTCTCCGTCGAACTTGCAATCTTGAATGAATAATGACTAAATGAATGAATGGATGGGTGTCTCTGGCTTGGATGATGCTCAATAAATCTGAAGGAATAAGGCCAAAGGTCAGTTATCTCCCCTTTAGTCAGAGCCAGCTAGGATCCATGTGGCTTTGAGGAAGTCACTTAACTTCTCTGTACGTCGATCTCATAACTATAAAGTGAGGATAAATATCTTTGCCTCATTCATCACCCAAGCCAATTTGGAGAAGTAATGAGATGGTATGTGTGCAATTGCATTGATGGGCTGTCTAAGAATGTAGGCAATTATTACTATTGTCTAAGAGGTCAGGAACTGTCATAAAGTCATGAACACCATGTCCTGCCCAAGGGCATCTGGTAGAGCCAAGAAAGGCAAGCTGAAACACAGCCCACTCTTGGGGCACCAAGCCATGTGGTTGGACGTGGGGCTGGGTCTATAATGGAGAATGGGAGACATTTTCCTAATTTGCACAAATGCACCAAACGAGGCTAGCAACCATGTGTGCAAGTGTGCAATGTATGTCAAAACAGCTCTTGGACCCATTCCATCACTGAGCATTTCCTAAACCGGAAGTACTTGGGTTTTCACTTGCTTCTATTACATTTGACATTGGCCTTTGACATCAAGCTATAATGTCTTGTAAATTCACATCTTGGCTAAAGAACATGTTTTTTAACATTTATTTAGCCCATGAAAACATAGCCTTAATTTTTAATTCACAAGAATATAAATGTGCAGGGGGAAAGAAAGTTCTCAAAGGGAAAACATAGCTTATACAGGGAGTGGATCAAACTTTCCAGAAATATTCCCTGACTGAACTCCCCAGTTGAGAGTTGGATCTGTCTGACATGACCCCAACACAGGACGTGTTCAACTGCAAGCCCGGACGATCTTTTATGTGTTCTAAACCTTCCCCAACAATCCAAAGTACATAGCCCCAACCCTATCACTGACTCTGCCCTGGCAAACCTTATCTGTAGAGTATTAGTCAATACTGGAATTCTGCTTTGGTGTTTGTTTACTTTTTTATATCCTATTTCTCCATTTAGAGGACTTTGAACAAGTCTTGAACCTCAGTTTCCTCGCCGGTCAAATGGTGACACTAACACCTTTCGGGGCCATTTGGAGACAATGAAGATAAAGAATCCGATAAAAGCTACAATGAGACTTCCACAGTACTAGCCTAAGGGCCCCCCAGAATGCCTGAACCCCTGCCCAAAACACCGCAGCTCTTCCACACCAAGTCCCTGAGGGATACATCCTTGTGGTAGCAGGAAGTAAAGTTAGGGTAACCCTTCTCTTGTGAGGCCAGAGCAATCCAGGCCCAAAACCAATCTGTGTAACCTGCCTCCAAGTAGAGTAGTGGATACAATAGAGGGAGGGAGGAAGTTGAACCAGGTCTCTCCCTCCCTCCGTGTGTGTGTGTGTGTGTGTGTGTGTGTGTGTGTGTGAGATGGATGGAAGCAGGGTTGTTAGAAGAGAGAAAGGTAGATAAGCAGCCTGATTTCCCCTTCTGCAGCCAACAGGAAAGAAAGAACAGAGCATACCAGACAGAAGCAAATCCGTGGGTCTGAATTTAAACTTGCAGTGGCCGCGCCTGCTGGAAAAATTGCATTCTGCCATATGATCAACAAATAGCAGCAGTTCTTGGAAGTTGATGAGTCAGGGGCAGGGAAGCTGGCAGCTGAAGTGGGTAGTGAACACCTGACCACCCACACCGAGGTTTCAAGCACCTGACACCTACTGGGTACTCAGGACCGGACAGTAAACAAGATCATGATGATCCATAACAGAACATTTTCCAAATAAAATGCACTAAAGAGAATTCTCTTCTTTTGAGTGACCAAAATGAGAGCCACCTTCGGGATTTCTACATAGCAGGGTTAGTCCATGTCTTAGTCAGCTTGGGCTGCTATAACAAACTACAACAGACAGGGTGGCTTAAACAGCAAACTTATTTCTCACAGTTCTGGAAGCTGGAAGAGTCCAAAACCAAGGTGGTGACAAATTTGGCTCCTGTTTGCTGCCATCCCTCCTCTTATTGTATCCTCCCACGTTAGGGAGGATAGTGCCCCTGTCTTCTTATAGGGGCACTAATCCCTTATGAGCTAATTACCCATCAAAGGCCCCACCTCCAGAAACCATCACGTTGAGGATTAGGTTTCAACATATAATTTTTTTTTTTCCTGGGGAGTCGGAATGAGGCCACAAACATTCACTCCATTGCATTCAAACTGGGGTGTTTTGTTTTCTAATTGGAATAATGAAAGATAAATTTACACCATTCCAGAACTTCTACCATTCTTTTTAGGAATATGTAAAACATCAAATGGCTTATATTTATGTGGAAAGACAAGTACTTATTGTTTCTACTAAGTTTTAGAAAACTGAATGGCTTCCTAGTTCTGTGTTGCAAATAAAATCAACACTTCTCTCTATAATTTATCAGCTTGTCTCTAAAAACACTTGGATTAACCTAGTATCTACTTGTCTCCATGTTAAGATAATCATGACAACTGCGTAAAATATTTATCAATAGAAAATTGAATCCAAATACACTAAAACACCCACTGAGCAACGTTTACAAGCCAGTAGGAATTAGGCATAAGACCTACATTCAAGGTAGTATCTTCCTATGTTATAAATATTGGAGCCTAGATTGGTAAACTAGGTCTGAGAACAAAAATAGGAGCTAAGAATTCACATTGTCAAAAGCTGTCCTGTCAACGCCTTACACATTCACAGGTTCTAAATGTTTCTGTGAACCTCTTTATATATGCTGGTGTGACAACCTATTTGTCCTGACAGTAGGTGTGTGTGGGGTTGGGGGAGGGGGGCAAAGGAGTATCTACTATCGATGCTGGGGCACAAGTATACTAACTGGCTAATTATTTACTGATTAGGAAACTAAAGATGATTTTTAAAGCCCAATTGGCCACAAATTATTTTTTTCCCAGTGCTTAGAAAACTGTTGAGTGGAAAATTATATTAACAGTAATAATAAAAATAATTAGCATCATTTTCTAAAAGCTGATATCTCAATTTTGTCTTCGCATAGTGCCATGTCCTATTACTGTCACATTCCTTAAAAAAATGATCGTATGAAGTTTCATGGTTTTCCAGCTTGGAAAATAACATGGTTTAGCCAAAGCCTTAAGGGCTCCATCCTCTCCTTACCTAGAATCAACCCTAAAACTGAGAATTAAGTGGACAACCAGGCAAGAACTTAGGAAAACCTCCAGTTTTCAGGTTCCTCTGTTTGAGCTTATAGGGTATGGAAGCAGGAAGACACGGGGGATTTACATCAGAGGTACCAGAGCTCGTGAGAAGCACCCAAAGCTGCTACAGTCTGAGGGGATAACAAGATTCAAAACTACTTCCGGTCCACCTTTCCTTTCCTCGTAGGAGCGCTAGGGTAGAATCATACCTGGCAGCTGCAATTTCCTCTTCTGCCTCTCTGCCAATCACATGCTGTGCAGGAGAGCCTTCCTGGTAGTTTCAGGAACCAGGGTGAGTCCTGTGTCCCTGTTTGAGTTGTACATTTCCTGCTATGTGCAGAAAAGGCAGATCAGACATCTTGCCCTTCTACCGAGATCTCCAAAGCACTGATAGGGTGCCTACCCCACACGTGATCATCAACTATGCAAGAACAGCTTAGGATTTTTTAAAAAAATTATTGTATTCATGATCTTCGTTTTTATCTCAAAATCAAACATCTGCATAGGATAGGCATGGCAAACCCTTAGATTGGGGAAAGGAGCCACTCAAGGTTACCTGATATTTTAAGAACATCAGGATCCAGCCCCTGGCCACTCCTTCTGGTTTTGAGAGGGTGAATTCTTTACTCTCTAATTACCTCATCTGGGACCTGAAGTCTACAGTTCTTGGGACAAATTTTTATTCTAACCAAAGCATTCAGACGATGTGTGAGAAGGTCATCAGTGAAGGAAGTAAAAATTCTGGACTCTCTGAGTTGCAGTGATATTTTTATGAAGGTGGTTGCACCACCGTAGGAATCCACGTTGAATATCTGAGCAGTTGCGAATACCAATTCCTAAAATGTTAACAACCAGAAAGAAGTCTTCCCCTTGTTGCCACTTGATTCTCCACAAGGCAGAATTTATCAAATATTGACCTGATACTCCAGCAACTGATGGAACCTGCTCCTCTCAAGAGAATATTTTATATAAACAGGGTCAAAATAGGATCTGCCTACCTAGGGTCAAGTTTCCTTTTATGAGCAAGAAGTAGAGCCTCAACTACTCTAAAATATTAAACCAGAAGCCTTAAAGTTCCAGTGCAATGTGAATACTTGGGAAAAGCAATGCTCATAGCTTTGAGGTTGAAAATCACCATTTCAAACAAATGATGGGTGCCTTCAGTCAACAGATCTTTGCTGAGTACCTACTATATGCCGGCCACTGTTCCAGGTGCTTGAAATATGTCAGCGAATGAAACAGACAAAAATCCCCTGCCCTCATGGGGAAAAAAAAAAAAATATATATATATATACATATATATTGGTTAATTGATTTGATAACAACATCCCTGACCTTTGGACCTCAGGAAGATTGTTACCAAGACAACCTTCTTCCTTTTCTCCTGCCATGTTAGTTTCCAAGCTTTGCTTACCATCAAAAGCACTTTAATACGCACTTGGAAGTGGTGGTAAAAAATGGCGGCAGTGACCTAGCACACTGGTCTTCTGTTTCTGCAGGGCTGAAATTGTCAACTCAGTGAACTAGTGAAAATCCCAAATGTTATGTTTGGAGTTTAGTTCAGCCAAACCTACCATGAACCAGTTCCAGGAACCAAGGGCACACGTGAGAGTCAAAATCTCTTCTGTCGGTCTTCACATTGGTACCCGTTCCATCCCTCCTGGTATTCGACTTGAGACCACCAACTCCCCTCCACAGACCATGCCCACACGGGGATGGAAATGAGCCTTTGGGGGTCTTTTTGGGATGTGGTTGGATGTCAGCCAGCCATTCAGAAATGAAAGCAGGCTAGCCTCTGACCAACGCCCCCCCCCCCGCCCCCAGCCACCCTGTTCCCTAAGATGTAGAATGGCTTGCCTGTGCTCACATTTCTTTTTTCCACCTTCATTTCCATTTATCTTTATCAGTGGATGTCTGGAAAACCTAATTGCTGTTATTTCTATCTTGAACAGGCTAATAGGTATCAGTGAGGGAAAGGCTTTCTTCCCCCTTTTTTTTCTGAATTTACAAAAATAATAATAATAATAATGATGATACTAAAGCAATAAAATAAAGGCCTGTATTGATAAGGGAAATATAACCGGGTCTTTCGCTTTAACGAAATTTGCTTTCATTAAAACAGAATCTGCAGTGTAGCTCCTTGATTACTTTGGTGTGTTGCATTCACCAGCATAAATAAACCTCCTGCTTTCGAGCCGGGAAGCCCTGCTATTTTAAAGATGAAAAAATTTCAGCTTCTGGATGGCTGCTTTCATTTAACACAGCTTCAAATGAATTTATGAACTGTTCTATAATGTTTTCTGCATACACCAAATGGCAGACTTTAGGCAGAAACCCAATATATGTTTAGTTAGTATATAATAAACATAATATTTACATGGGCTATGCACTGTGTTAAGAATCAAGAGCAGTTGCTCTATAAACTGTTATTGAATTCTCTAACATAGAGCCCTAACCAAGTAGTCCATCAAGATTCCAGAAGAATTTGGGGGAAGAGACCCTGACCTACTCCAAGTGCACACACACGTGTGTGTGTGTGTTTGTTGGCACACGTGTAGGGACACGCAAACCTATGTCTCCTTCATTAAAAAAAAAAAAGCTCCTTAATCAAAACCTTGACAACAATCTCATTTTTCTTTGGTGGCTAGGATGACAATGTAGTTTAAGATATTGTTTTTAACTTTAAAGGAGTCTCTGTGGTTTTGAAGAATGTTTCAGGAGCTTTAAAAAAATTTCTTTTTAAATCCCAGTAGATTGAAAAGGCAGTTCATTTCTTAAGCAATAAACAGAAAGCCGGGGGAGGGGTGCTGAATAAGCATGCTTATATGGAATTTTTCTTTGAAAAGCCCACTAGTTAGGCACTATAGCACTTCAGTTGATATTTCTACAGTGCAAACACGATAGTGGAAATTAAGTTGCCCCAGCAAATTCAGTTTAGTGGGAATTTGTTATGAATAAAATGCTGCTGTTGGCTTTAGAACATTGAATTTATCCACCAAATAATATCTTAGAAATACCACTTCAGAAGAAATCAGCTCTAAATAATTGATAAATTTGGTTTGTTTAGAAACCTTTTGACCTCTGTAATAGAAAGTAAAAACACATTTCAGTTATTAAAGTCACATATATTCCCTCTGGTAGGGGGAGCTTTTAATTTTAAGCTGGGCTCTGTAGGGGCCATTTGATAAAGCTTAGAGAAATTTTTCAACTGCTGCCGTTGGATTTGGGTCAACCTCCTTTGGGAAAATGGAAAAAGATAAATTTGTTGCTTTTCATCACACACAAGAAAACTTCAGAGATTTAAACATTAAGACCTATTGGAAGTGAAAGATGGGTTTTTGGGGGAGCCCCTTCTGACTACCTCCCACCCCCAAACTCTCTTTTTCTCCCTTTTCTCTGGAAAGAAGGCTTCAATGTTTGTGCTATTAAAATAAAGAAAAAGAGAATCACTTCCTATTAATGTAAGACATTCTTTTTTAGATAAGAGCCGTAGCTCTTATTGGCCGTATTTAGAGCAACTCTGTTTTGTAGAGAAAATGGCAAGAGACTATTTAAAGTGATTTCTAACTGCAACGTTTTTTTTGTTCAAATACACTTATTTAACAAATAATGTTATTGGCTATTTCTCTTTTACGATCCAGCATACCTTAGTGAATGCTCTCTGACGTGGCTTTCCACGTTGAAAAAATGCACAGGTAATGCAAAGGATTTACATCTTACAACATTATTATCAATATCATTAATACATATTTGAAAGCACAACCCTTCTCTATAATGAAGAAACAAGGAAAGTAAAGAATTCGTCTCTGTTGTGTTTATGTAAGACGTGCTCAAATTACATAGCGCAAGTAAGTGGATATTTATGAGATCTTTATAAATGCTACATTTTAAGAAGGTGCATCGGAATTGTTTCTAGGACCTGCATGCACCAAGCACAGCGGCAATGGTGTTTGGACATTATTTTATTACACCCTGGCTTTGTGAAGGCCAGGATTGTATCTGATCTCTATTATGTACTTTAAGAACCTAATTTGCCCTTTTTTTGCCCAATAGGTGATTGAAATGCACTGGCCTTCGACAAAGAGCTCATCCTTCAGCTTGACTTTGAAGCCACCTGACTGAAAGAGTATCCGGAATTCATATGGAATGACGCAAGGAAAAAATATACATAAATAAGAAGCAACTTTCTTATTTCTCAAGAGAGTATGAAGAGGTGGAAGATTTGAGAGGAGGAAGGAAGAGAAATGGCTGAAGGAATCAGGGTGAGCACAGAGCTCAGTGTCTGAGGAATGAGAGTCCAACAAGGGCCAGACAATGGGACCATTCACAAAAATAAATAACCTCGTTTCCCTGGATTTAAAAAAGGTACTCCAAGAAGCTCTGAAACTCAGTAGGACCATAAGACCCTAGTGCATCAGTGCCTTCAAGGCAATGGACAACCCTCCCCATCGGCTTCTTCTCCATGCACTATTACATGATGACATAATGGTCGCATGACTGCATCCCGCTCCCTTAGAAAGAAAAGAATCGTGCTTTGTCTTTATCATCTGGGATGCGTGCTTCCTCAGCATATATTTATTTAGATGTTTATCTTTAGGAACCAGCTGGCTAAAACTAAATGATGTGTGTCCCAATTCACATGGAAAGGAGGATTCTGAAGGACCAGTGCCCGCACTGATTAGGATGGTGATTATAAAAAAAAAAAAAAAAGTCAGAAAATAAGTATTGGTGAGCATGTGGAGAAATGGGAAACTTTGTGCCACATAAAGGGGTGCAGCCACTGTGGGAAATACTATGGTGTTTCCTCAAAAAAAATTAAACAGAATTACCATAAAATCCAGCAATTCCACTTCCGGGTATATGCCCAAGGGAATTGAAATCAAAGACTCAAACAGCTGTTTGTATGTTCTTCTTAACATCATGGACAAGAGCCAAAAGGTGGAAACAACCCAACTGTCCGTCAACATACGAATGATGAAACAGATGTGGTCTATACATACAGTGGAATATTATTCAGCCTTAAAAAGGAAAGAAATTCTGATACGTGCTACAACATGAATGGACCTTGCAGACATTCTGACATTAAGACATCATGTTAAGTAAAATAAGCCAGACACGAAAGGACAAATAGTGTGTGATTCTACCTATATAAGGTACCTACAGTAGTCAAATTCACAGAGGCAGAAAGGAGAGTGGTGGTTACCAGAGGCTGAGGTGAGGAGTTTAGTGGGCGGGGGAGGGGGGGAGGGGCGTGGTTAATGTTTAATGGGGATAAGGTTTCAGTTTGGGAAGGTGGATTGATTCTGGAGATGGATGGTGTGATGGTTATACAACAATGTGAACTGCACACTTAAAAATGGTTAAAATGCCAAACTTTTTTATGCGTATTTTATCACGGTAAAAAACACACAGCAAAGGACCAGTGCCACTATTCACTGAAATCTCCTGATAAAAATCAAGAAAAATCAAATGCGAACAGATCTTTCTGTTCAAGCCAATTAAAAAAAATGTCCAAAATGATAAGCCCTATTTAATATTTTTGCTGCCTACTCATCTGTTTCAGATTCTCTTTTCTGTGACATCTGTCATGTTGCCTTGTCTAGACCTAGCCATGTGAGAGGGCTTCTGGTCTTCTTCTTGACTATAAAGATGTCTCTCCAAGTCCATGGTCTTGGGTTCTAATAAGTCCTCCATATGTTTGGGACATTTTCATCTGTTCTCAATTTACTAAAAATTTTTATTACACATGAAGAGTTTATTCTACTAAACTGATGAATCAAATTTATTTGTTTCTCTTCAAGGACATCAGTGTTGTTTGGTTTCATTTGATTACAAAGGTTTTTAGGATACTCATATAACCTAGTTTTCTCGCACTTAAAATGAGCTGTAGGTTTAGTCATAGGAAAGTTCTTCTGATTAATTTCCACAGGTTGAATGTCCTCATCTCTGGTGTCAGAATTTTGAATGAGCCCAAGCATTTAGCACAAATATATTTCTCTCTCCTTGTTTCTCTTCATTCTTGTACCTATGTTCAGTAGAGCATGCTTATATTGTACCTTTGTTTCCTTAGCATTAATTCACTAATGATTTAAAGTTCTGTTGCCCAGGGACAGATCAAACCTGAAAAAGAGGGAACTGGCACTTAGGACTCAATGCATTTTTTTTTAAAGGATTTCAAAGTGAAATTTTATAACTAGTTTGTTCGTATGTCTCAGTTGTGCCCAACCAACGTCACTGATGTCTATCTTGCGTGGTGTCAATGTGAATTAAAATTAAAATATCCTTTATGTGACCAGAAAATAAATTCATGGTCATCACAGATGCTTGCTACATAAGCAATTTATTTATTTTCTATTTTCTATAGCTAACTCTGGCAAAGATCAGATGAAAGGTACTATTTGGGAAAAATCTTCATAGCTCTCCTAAACAAGCCAGCCTTTGATGAGCGCCCTGGTGCCTAGTTACATGCTTGAAATTTGTTGCCTGATCATTTGACCCCTGAGTCCTGCTTTTATTACATCACTCACTCACCAACAACTCCTTTTCCTTCAAAAGATTTTTTTTTTTCTGTGTTCACAAACTCCTGGTTGTGAAACATGAGTTCAGTGTGGAGAGCTTCCATTTAGGTGGTACTTTGTTTAGCGGGAAGAGAGGATGCATTTTTCATGTTTCTCTATGCACACATCTTTATGTTTTATCAAAAAAAAAAAGCTAGAATAGAATGAGTTCTTTACTTTCAAAAATATAGTAAAAGAACATGGTTCCATCAAAAAAGATTTTGACTTCTCTTAAGTGACATACATTGTATTTGTATACTATTTCCATCCTACTGTAATCTGCAAAGTATGTGATGAAAGGAATCCCATTCCTCTTCAAATCCACATTAGAAGCATACAGATAAAGCCTACATTCACGGTTTGTTGGATCTATGGCTTCATAGGCAATCCTCATCATTGCACATGTGGACCTACTCTTTCAACCAATGTCTAGTCTAACCTCCCACTGGGTGTTTTATTTGAAATGGTTATAATTTCTTCCCTGTACACGCCCCAAACCATGTATTTCTTCCCTAGGCAAATCAGGAAGTCTAGTCCTGCCTGGGGTATGACTATAATCCTAGTGACTCCTTCTGGTACCATCTTGGATTTATTCCTTACCTTCAATATTAGCCCAATGACATTATGCTGTCATTAATTCTGTACTGACTGCCGAGGAAGTGCAGGCTCTTTTCTCTCTGACGTTTCCAAAACTATCCCTTTCTCTTCATTCCTCCCGACATCCTAGTTCAGGTTCAGGTTCTCATCGTCTCTCCCCTGGATGACTGCAGTTTACCTGTAGTTGTCCCTTCTGCTCCTGGCACCTCCCACCAACCACCACACACACACACACCAACAGACATCAAGCCCACCAATATCTAAGCAATATCTTGAAAGGCTCTCTTTCTTTAAGTCATGCTACTACACGGAAGCACTCACTGATGCACATTATACCACCTCAAATCTAAGCTCATTTTCTTAATTATTGGACATTTATTAAATGAAATACCTCCGGAGACTCTTCATAACCTGGCTTCCTGTCTTCCCAACCTGCTTACCATCACCACCCTGTCGATAATATGGACTCTGTCTAATGGTCTCCATCGTAATATGGACTCCAGATCCGGCTGGACTCATTCCTGCCTCCACACCATCTCTCGTGTTTTTTTTTTTTTTTTTATTCATGAAAGACAGAGAGAGAGAGAAAGAGAGAGGCAGAGGGAGAAGCAGGCTCCCAAGGAGCAGGGAGCCCGACGCGGGACTCGATCCCAGGACCCTGGGATCACGACCTGAGCCGAAGGCAGACCTTAACCATCTGAGCCACCCAGGCGCCCATCTCTCGTGTTCTTTCTCCACCTCTAGTCCTCTCTATTCTTCCTGCCTTCAGACCAAATCCTTTCTATCTTGGAAAGCTTTCCTAATAAATCCGAACGTTACTGATGTCACATTCCCCTGCAAAACACCTAGTCAGTTCAATCCAATTTCATGTTATTCTTTGTCACTGAGTACAATTTCTTGCCAACCAACCGATAGGCTCATTCAGACAAGCGTCTGTTTTACATTCTCCTGTAACTCCTTTGAGGGTGCCCAAAGTGCTTCGCATGTAGAGAAAATATGTTGGTTGATTAATTACTTAGTTCCCTTCCATTTGTCCTACTGTATGCACTGTATGCACTAGGAAACTTTATTCATAACCATATGTCCTTTAGCTACTCCAGGAAAAGCAGGGGGAGCCAATTGTATTAATGATTATTGAATAAGAACTGATAAGTCTTCAGGAGAGATAATGCAGCTGGATAGCTCCTACAGAAAGTCATTTGGCAAAAAAGTCAGGCCATATTTCTAGGTAGTTTGACACCCTCCCAAGATAAGGCACACTCTGGTAGACAACTATGTCTGGTATGAAAATACATTTTGGAGCTGTTGAACTGGGGTTCTTCTGATTATTTGCCTATTCAAGATTGGAAATATCCATTAATGTTTGAATTAATAGGGTGGGGAGGATTGTCTACAACTTCCCCGTGATTGAGATCTTGGTCCCAGCTCCCCGAATGATTTGCATGTGGAGACCCTGTCAATATGTTTCTGGAGAGTCTGGTGAAAAATGCATGAATAAAGATCAGAAATTGCATTTCCTGCTTGCCTTAAATGAGGGGAGACTTGAAGGGTGGGAGTTGCCTTCCCCCTTGGCCATGAGACAATTGTATCAGAGTGTTCTGTTTTGTTCTGGCTGGATAGTGTCTACTTATCAAAAGCAGGAAATTGCATTTTAACTTGGATCTGTGGGATCCTGCTGGGGAGGGGTTGATCTGGTTAGGAGGGTGGAAGTGGGAGGAGGGCTAGGGCAGAGAACAGTCAGTACCAGGCCTTTGCGGGGCCTGCGGCCATCAGGAGCTTGGCAGGAACAGAAACTGCATTAAAACAGAACGAAAGAAAACAAAAGACATGGGTTGAAGATGTGAGCAAGCATGTCCTCTCCAGATGTGAAGATACCGAGGAACGATTTTTGTGAGCTAGAGGGGAACACTGCTCCCACTGTAGAGTTGGCGCATCCTTACCAGCTACGTAATATGAGCGCTGATTCATTTATAGCCCTGAAGAGGAAAGAAGCAGCAAAGTTGTATGACGCCAGATTACAGGCATCATTGATACTGAGATAGGAATATCCACATGCTGTGAAAGAGCTTGGGGGGGGGGGGGGGAGGGGGAAGGGAAGGGAAGGCAGATTTTGTGAGCAATCTTTTGTTTGTGTTCAGTTGATAATGAATGTGAGGATGAATTTTAGCTAATGAAAAGACAATGAGAGCTATTAGGGAATTTTAATATACAGGAATATGAAAGCAAAAGCGCATTTATTCACTCTTCTGTAAACAAAAGCAAGTAAATACTAATTGGACATTCAGCAATTAAAATTTGATCTAATAGAATGCATAGAAACTAGTTGATTCTTACCTTTTAAATAGGTGTTCAGAAAGCCTGAGATTCATCCATTTTCCAAGTGAAAGATGTGTGTGTGTGTGTGTGTGAGTGTGTGTGTGTGTGTGTGTGTGTTGCAAAGACGTGAAAAAAACAAAGACAGACTTTAGATTCTCAATAAACAAGTATACACATATAAATATACACACATGTAGATATAAGGAGCCATGGAATCTGTTAGGAAACAAAATAACATGAGAGAATATTACTAAAATTATAGCTAAAATCTAAGCCGGAAGAATGTAATCATTTGTCTTCTTCGACTTTTCATTCTTTTATATTCCTGTAACTCCAGCTACATTATAATTATGATTTTGACATTACATGTGAGTGCAAATGATAAGTTAAATATGCAAAAACACAGTTCTATTTTCCTAAGTCTAAGTTGCTTTTCTCTCTGCTGGCCTTATTATAATAGTCTTTCAATAAGGAAGCCACTGGAGTGGGCTTTCATGGTTTGCTGTTATTCTTCACTTCACCGTAACTGATATTCCATCTTCTGTAATAATGTTAAAGAATTGCAAATCGGAAAATAAACCAATTCCACTAAGATTTATCTTCATTTGAAAATGTTCTGTATTTGAGACTGGTGTACACAGACCGGGAACCAGATATTTACTAGGTAGATTTTCCATAGCGTATTTCATACAAAACCATATAGGCAGAGGATATTTTGAAGGTAGAATCAAGAGAGAGAGAGAGAGGGAGAGAGAGAGAGAACTTCTTCAGATGGAAAGTGGTTTCAATGTCATTTTTAAAAATGTTAATGCTTGTAAATCTATTTAATTAAAATGTTAAAGGCCTGGACTCCATTCCCTATTGTGATACTTACAGCCAGAAAGACTGAAATTAAATCCTCTAACATTGTTTTCTTCATTTCGCCAGCACTTTGCCTGCCCCTGGAAGTGCCTAGGCTTTATTTTTTTATTTACTTACATCCTCAACAGCTCTGGCTAAAACATAGTTAATGTACCAACTGCAATTAGCCAACTGTCAAAGTCTCAACTCCCAACCGTTGATAAGCTTCATTTAACTAATTTGAGAAGTGGAAGTTTGATTTTTTTTTTCCAGGAAGGTAGCTTGTTTCCTTATTTCCTGTCAAGAGAGCCAAGTCCTGTGACCTATGGTTAAAAGGGCTCTTTGTAATTAAGTCGGGGAGTCTCCAAGTGAACAGTTCTCACAGTAGGAGGGAAAAAAATTAGAAAGAGAGAGAGACAGAGACAGAGACAGAGACAGAGGAGGAAGCATGACACCACTTAAACAAGTAATGGGAGCCCAGCCAATGCCTGGTCCCCTCTGCTGCTGAGCCCCGTGCGGTCCATACACCTTCAGCCCCATTGGCTCTCAGTCCATTTCTTGGAGCGCCGAGTCTATTAAGACCTTGGCCAGTGGGCCTATCACAGGACATACTCCCTCCGCGGCACCTGTGCACAGAGAACCAGAAACTGATCAACCGTGTTATATCAATAACATTCTCACACCAGGTTGTGTAAATTGATCTTTTACAATTTCTCTCGGTGACAGTCTCTGTAACCAACAAGATAAATCATTCCTCCTGTGGCTTTTTTATTGATTGCTGAGACCTGTATAAAAATTACACTGCTCAAGCTGTGAAGTGAACATCCTCATAAAAGAAGACTTTTTATTTACAATCAAAATATATTTGGGCCCAGATCAAGTGCAGATTTACTAGCTCAGAACTACGAGAACAGTGAAATTTAACAGACTTAGGGAAAACTAGAAATTCAAAAGAAACACCCCCCCGCCCCCCCGTCACCAAAAACCAACCATCATAAACTACAAGAATACACACAACGTGCCTCAAATTAAGACCACTCTTTTTTTTTAAAGAAAAACTTTACACATTTGAGTTTAAGCTTAACAGTGAACAGAAAGCCATCTGCTAAAAAAAAAAGAAAAAGTGCCACAACCAAATTAATCTTTGCGATGAATTTTATAAACTACACAAATTGCCTTGTGATAACACCCCCACCCAGTTCTTGTTATAATACTAAAAACAAGAGCCTGGAGCCCTTTTTGTGTGGTCAAAAAAGCTTTGGTAGCTTAGACAAAATCATAGAACAAGATGCACCTCAAAGATGAGACTTCATCTTTAAAAAAAAAAAAAAAGTTTCACTCCCATGATTTTGCAATCATGAAAATATCTTCAGCTCCCCTACAAGAGTAATTTAAAATTCCGGAGGACTTAGAATTTTTAAACGTTGCAATACAGACAATAGATATCTTCAAATACACATTTTTACACAAATCGCATCTTGGAACGTAAACTTTCTTTTCAACCCTATATTCTACTAAAGACATGAACACAATTGCAGTTTGAAAGCACTGTGCTGAGGAGAGTCTTAAAGTGACAACTCTGCGCACAGCCTTCCTGAAACTTCTTGCCTTCAGCTTTCCTCCGGGTGCGCGATTTTAAATCACCTGCTAATCAACACGGTTCCTTCCTGAGGCAGAGTCACAGCTCGAGCTCCAGAATCCCCTTTTTTGAAAAGTACAAAAGCAAAATGTTCAATATTTTTTTGCATCATCTCATAGGATGAGTTAATGATGTTTATAAACTGAAGAGAATTACCCTAAGTTATGGCTGCCTGAAATAGCTTTCCAGGCATGCCCTGTGAGGCGGGTATTGTGTTCGATTCAAATAGCATTTCACAGACCTAAGAATCGGAGCATAGCCTTTTGTATACATCTAAGAGGGGGAGGACAGAGATGGTTCTTTTTTGTCCCTTCCCCTTGAGCCTTTGCCCGGTTTCTCTGAAGCTAGGCTCTTTATTTGCAGTTTTAGAGGAGGCCTTTTCAATGGAACAGGCCAAAGAGGCGGGCGGGGGAGAGAGAAGGGTGGTTTGGGCTCGGGTTCCTCACTTTGCTGGCCAGGAGGGAAGGTGACAGTGTGACCGTCTGGAGTTGAGGCTCCCTCACCTCTCTGGGAGACACTTTCACTCGGAAAGAGCAGTAGCAACACACACATTCCGGACAGACAACGCTAAAGAGGAAAAAGCAACTGGCTCTGGAAGCCCTGCTAGAAAGGGGCTTGCTGCACACAGCGGATGTCTCCTCGTTATAAAGAAACATTTGCAAGAGCTCATCTCCTAGCGACTGGTTCACTGCTCAGCCCTGCTTCTGCCTTCCTCCCCGTGGCCACCGGCCCAGCTCCTGGCAGGGCAGGGTTCAGCCTTCTGTTTACATCTGGGCAATCCTTGCGCCTGTGCACAAAGACCCACTGTGCCCAGGTTCACCGACTGTCTTTTGGTTCTTTGTAACTCTTGATTGAGTTCTTTGGAAGGCTTTCTCGCTGCTTCCCGTAGCACACTTCCTATGGGCATTGACCGCCCCCACCAAAACCCCCGTGAAAAGGACTACAGCCCCGAGGGCCCCGGGGGGCTCGCGGGTTCGGGTCCCCCCCGTCCCGGCGGCGTGGGAATGCCGTGTGCCCGGAGCCCACTCGGAGGCACATCCTCTCCATTTCTCCTCGCCTGCGAAAGTGACACGTCTGCGGCCGCACATTGTCGCCGATTGTGGGAAAGGGCCGCCCGTCTTTCCGCCGCTCCCGGCCGCCCTAATGAGGGAACAATCGGGCTCCCCGGAGCTGCCGGCGGGGTCAGGCCCGGCGCCCCGCACAATGGGCGCGGCGCCCGAGCCCCTGACAGCGCCATAAATTGGCGGTGCAAAGCTGAGCGCTCGGTGGTCCCCCGGAGGAAAGAGCCGCCGCCGGGAGCGCGAAAAGACGAGTCCGGGAGCCCGCCAGGGAGCCAGTGGTGTTTTTTCTAGATCACCTTGTTGGAACTTAGAGTAGCAGAGGTCAGACGGGAGGGACAATAGCAGGGTCCAAGGGTGAACTCCAGGGGAGGGGGGGGCGCTGAACCCTGGCTCCCAGGTCGAGCAGTATGAATGGGGTGGGAGCTGAAGTCGGGGGGCCCAGAGGGGCCCCAGAGTGGGAGGGTCGCAAGGGCCAGCCTGGCCCAGAAAGCCCCCTTCCCCCTCTCCACCCCAGAGAAAGGAGTGGCCCAGAATGAAGAAGAGATTTCTGCTGCTCACAAAGGATTTTCTTTTTTCTTTTCTTTCTTTCTTTCTTTCTTTTTTTTATTGCTTCCTGCTCTCTCTTTTGAAAGATATTTACACAGATCTTATCAGATAGGAACAAGATAAGAAAACCACTAGGTGTGCACTTTTTTGTCCGGGAAGATATACATATAATGCAAAAAGTATCTTTTGAAGTGTTTTTTTTTTTTTTACTGTAAACCAAAACAGTTTTGGAAGAAAAAACAATAATTTTTGTTCAATCCCAGAGAAAGTGACAGAGGGTTGCTCTTTCTGGTTTTCATTTAGCATCAATATGGGGTGGGGTTTTTTTGTTTGTTTTTTGTTTTTTATCACTCCAGGGAACAGATAGAAAAAAAGAAGGGCAACTAGCTGGGGAGAGAGAGGGAAGCTTATATGAGCAGGATTAGGTGAGCTTTTAACTGGAAAAAAAATTGTATTAAAAAAAAATGTTTGCCAAACTCACATCAACAAATGTGGCCAGATATCTGGTTTTAATAGCATGACTCCGGAGTTTCGGTCTGTTGCAGACTTGGGGCTGCCAAAATCCTCCACCAATCATGACCTCCCCAAACTCACGAATTTCAATTAAATGAGCCCAAAGAGTTGATTGCTAGACATGGTCACTATTTACTGCCGAAACTGCGTTTGCATGTGCTGTGGTTGTCGGGGTTTCCCTCTTTTTCTTAATTCTTTTGGAGATGAGACTATGACCCTATAGAGGACAAAGTGTCAGTGGAGTACTGGGCAGGGGATGACCCTGTGGGTTTACTGTTATCCTGAGTGAGAACAGACTCGGCCCAACACTGTGCACTTCGTGTACCTCCCTGCCTGCCCCAGCTCCCAACTTCTCTCTTTAAAAGTCTAACTCACATCCCATAAGGAACGGTGCAAAGCCCAAGCTATGCTGCAAAAAAATATATATATATGGGTTTGCAAAGATGGCCCTCCCTGGTGTCCCTGGAGCCAAGACCCGCCGGTTTCCACTGCCCCAGGGCACGGTGCGGACCGGGCAGTGGCCAAGCCTCCCTTGCCCCCTGCTTCAGGCACCTTCCACGGAGACAGGAAATCACAGAGAAGAAGCAGGATGTTATCTGATCCACCTGCCAGGCCCCCACCCCCCACCTCGCACCCCAGAATCCAGACAGAGGAAGCCCACTGGTAATCCCATCTCTCAGCTTCCCGGCTTTGTGGAGTCCACAGGGGGTGTGGCCACACCAAACTGGAGTTGGTGGGTGGAAAGGCAGGGAGGAGATGGGGAAATCACAAGAGAGAAGGTAGTTACGCTTTTATATAAAAGATATGAACCACCTTTGGTTCGATTGATTGATTTTCTGCTTTATTGTTCTCTGAAACCTAAAGCCTAAAGTTGCCTAAAAGAGGGTGAGTTATTCTTCTTACCTCATTTTTCCTGGTATAGGAGGAGCACTGTGGAATAAGGAAAAAGGAAATGTGTCCGAGTACCCTCTCCAGGAAGCAATGTGACCTAACATTCTTTGTACCAAACCAAAGAATTAGATAAATATGTATTTAAGGGTTATCCCTGAAAGTTTGAAAAAGAAAACTTACTTGTAAGGTAAATCGGATTGAGTTTCCCTCTTAATCTGATTACCTTGGAATACACGGCTTGCTTCCTGAGGGTGGGTAATAATTGATAACTTCTTGGGGCAGAGAGTTACTGAAAAACCATTTGGAGGCAAAAACCAAGGTGTATGTTCTAAATTAGGGCTCCAAATTAAGTTGGATAACAGTTTTGTTTACATTCTTCAGGTGCTTTCTAAAGATTCCTATTAAAAAAAAATCACATTTTCCCATAATTTATCTAGAAAGAGAAGCCAAACACATATCTTTCAAACTAGGAAAAACTAGTCACAAACAGTATTCCAAATAAGACAAACACAAATTTTCTTTCAAATAGAAATGGGGCTATGGGAGAGTGGGAGATATTTCATTTCTAAGTTATAACATTTCTAAGTTACAGCCTGTTTTTCTTTATGAATACAACACTGATCCTCAGAGGCACACCCAAGTGAAGAATTCCCTAAATATTCCCAAAATCTTATGTTGAAAACAATACTAGGTCAACACTTTAGCAGGACATTGCAAAGGGTTCTTGTCCCTGAGACTTGAAGCTGAAAAACCTTTTTCCACTAACAACCTGTTGTTTTGACAGTTTAATAGTGCTGCTATTTACCTGGAGTGGTTTAAAAAAAAAAAAGTTTGAATGGAAAATAAACTTGAGGGATAAGTTGAAATTAATATCCCTACAGACTTTCCATTGTACATTGTTCATCACTCGAGACAATTAAAAAGAGCTTTGAAATCACAGCACTTATTTGTGATACTACTAATATCTATTCTTCCCCTCTTATTATTGAAACATATGTGATAGAGGAAAGTGTGTGGTTATCTTTTACACCTGGCTGCATTTCCCAACCCTTAAGGGAAAAACCTAGATACACTTCTGGATTCTTCAATGGTCCCACTTCGTTGTTCCACGTAAAAAGCTTGAATGATTTCTCCATTTCCCACCTGCTTCCAGGTTGCTGAAATAAAACATTTAAAAAGAGAAAGACCAAATGGAATGAGAGATATTATTATTCCAACCTTGTATTATAAGCGTGTCACGTGTCCTAGAAGAATTGTTCATGTGGTGAAGGAATAATAAGAAAGAAAACACAGCCAAGAGGCCCTGTTGCTGAGTGTTCTCAACAATGGACAACCTCTAAGGATTCTCGCCTGCAATCCTGGCTCTGTCATCAATTCACTGTATGCCTTTGGGTAAGTCACTTAACCTTTCTGGGTCTCACTTTCCCTGTGGGCAAAATGGCGGTTATTATAATAACCCTCTTTACCAGTATTTTGCAAAGAACAATGATTACAAATGAATGCAAATCATCTTGTGTGTGTTAAGAATGACATACAAGTGCTAAGAAATAGCATAAGCTTGTAGTTCACAGTACACTTTTCCAAGAACAACAGGCGGGTATTGCAAGCATGGAATGATAACAGCGACCACCGGGCAGATTAGAATTCTTTAGAAAGAATTCGCAATTAGTCACTGGACCAAAATGGGGAAGTAGGAAAGGAGAATCAACTCTCATTTTTTTAATATGAATTTTGTCAAAAGTGATTTGGACGTTAACAAACCAGAAATTGTGCTTAGTATAGTTAACTTAAAATTGTTGTAGAAATATTAAATGTTATGTATTTTACATGTAGAAAATTGATACACAACTTAAAGAGGGAATTTATTTATTTATACACAACTCAGAGGTTTAGTATTTATAGCGTGTGTCTTGTTCCATGATGAAGGAGGGTTTTACATGTGGCTTTGTAAGGAGAGGGAAGATATGTAATGATTAACTACATGTTCAGTAATGCTTTATTTGGTTTGCTTCTGAAGAACAACAATTAGCAGATTTAAAGACAAATTATATTTAAAAACGTACTTAAAGTCATATTCTTCTATTTTTATAAAATCTCAAAACTGGAGAAAAATGTCAAATGAGGAACGTATAGAATATTTATGGTAACAAAAGATTAATATCATGCATACAGACAGAACTATCACAAGTCAATAAAAAAAATGAACAACTCAGGGAAAAAAGGAGAGTTGATACGAACAAGCAATTAGCAAAATAATAGATACAATTGTCCAACTCACAAAGAGGTGTTTAACTGCAGTAAGAAATTAAAGTTAAAATGCCCTGTGCCATGCTTCGGGTCGTCGTAGAGAATACGCTAATACTTCCTGAGGAAATAACCACAAGTAATTATTAAACACTATAAAAAGTGCTGTGCCCTTTTTCCCAGCTACTTCATTTCTAGAAGTTTGTGATAAAAAAAAAAAAATCATTGTTCCCTGAGACTTAACTATAAGGATGATGATGATAGCATTGTTCATTACAGTGAATAATTACAAACAACTCTAAATCCAAAACAATGGGACAACTAGTTCAATAAACTCTGGTATGTGCATAAAATGCATTATGCTATAACCAAGAGAAAAGATGTCGTGGTGGCTACAAATTCATACCGAGTAGAAGGATCTCTACATACAAAAGTGGGTGAGAAACAACATTAAGGGTATGATTGTACTTTGAGAAAAGAAGAAACAGGTTGGATGGGCTAGTTTATGTTGTGATATTACAAATACTTAAGAATTTAAATGGCTTATAACAATAAATGTTTAATCCTCACTTGCATTTCAGTTTCCTCTTGCAGCAACCACAGATTCTGCCCCACATGACCTCACTCTGTGACTCAGGGTGAAGGGGCCACCATCTGATACATGGACGACCACCAACCGATCACTGTGGCAGAGGGAGAGAGCTCCACTGTCCAGAACAGTAGCCACTACCTACATGTAGCTTTGAGTCCATGAAATGAGGCCTGTGTGAATTTAGATGGTTCTAAGTCTAATATATGCACCTGATTTCAAAAAACTTGTAGAAATAATAATAATAAAAGAATATAAAATATCTCATTAACCTTAGTTGAGTATATGTTGAATCTATTTTGAATAGCTTAGGTTAAAGAAAATAGCTTGTGAAAATTCATTTCACCTGTTTCTTATACTGTTTTAATGTGGCTACTAAAAAATTTAAAATTATGTATGTGACTTACATTCATGTGAGCTCCAGTGTTCTAGAGTGTCTTGAACTATCAATTCAATCACCTCATTGGCTAGAATCAGTCACATGACCCCCCACAATCACAAGAAGGCCAGAGAACACAATCCTACAATGTACCCAGAAGGCAGCAAATTGAAAATATTTGGTGAGTAGTCCTAATAAGTGCCACAGAAAGAGAGAAAGTTTGAGGGGATGCACAAATTCTGAAGAGTACATTTGAGATCATCTGTGCTAAATACAGGCTACTCACTATAAGAAAATTTACTTGGAAGCCCTTCGAAGTGCCTTCAAGATCTAACCAGTCTGCCTCTAGAGCAACTAAAAAAGTTATGTGATGGCCTTGTAACACCTGATGGAGAGAAAAATGCTACATATATTAAGACACTGTAGGCAGAGAAGAAAAAAGGACCAGCAACGATTTGAAGAAAAAAAAGTCAACACACACACAAGGGCAGACATTTGCAGAGATGATATGCGGATTTGCTACTGAGCTGTTCTTCACTGCACAATTCTGTGCAGTATGGATGCCCCAAACTGAGAAGCAACAAGGATGGGCTGAGTCCTGGACGCCGTTCTCCTAAGGAAAGCTGAGGGGTCAGCAAATGTATGTTTGTGTGTGGATATGTCCATACTTACTGGAAAACCCATTTCCATACTCCAAAAGCTCTATATTCTTCATCATTTGCTAATGGGATCCTGTGTGATTTCAAATACGTTCTTTTTTGCTTATTTCTATTGCCAGGTCATCTTCAAAAAGCTAATGATATTCAAAATTCCTTGTCATACTCTTTGCTCAGGACTCAAAGCAGTAATGCAGCCAGGCTGATTTCAACTAGAGCAAGACAAGATAACGTAATGAGTGCTCCAGAGGCAGGCTGCCTGGGTTCAAATTGCCAACCATGATTGCATAACCACTCTCTTCCTCCATTAATCCATCTGTAAAATGGGGATGATATCTGTATTTATTTCAGAGGGTTGTGAGCAAAAATCCAAATGTGTAAAGAAGTGAACACCCAGCTAGAATCTGCTACTAAATTTTAGTTTTCAAATTTATAACAAAGACTAAAATCAGCCGAGCTATACTCCGGTCTGCAGCTGGTATTTGGAGAAGCATTAGCAGAATTCCCTTCATCTTTGCTCATTCCTTCCCTTAAAAGATCTCCAGTTTGGAAATGCCATCTTTCCCCCTACAACTGCACAAGCCACTGACTTGTCAGGGGGAAAATACAAAGACTTCCACATTTTTGCATCTCTGTCTCCTGAATTAGTACTCCACTTCTGAATTTAAGGGACCAAAGCACCGTTCAGTGTTTTAAGAGTGAGTAAAATACATAAAAATTAGAATGGCTGTGACAAGTTAACATCAATTTGAACGAGACTAGAAAAATGAAATTCTGTAGATGAGTGCTTCCATTTCAAATGGCTTTACCGGTTTTCAAATGATTACACAATTTTGTTTCATTCCCTTCAAATTTACAAATTAGTATTTTTAAGAGATGGAGTTAATAACAAGTTGAGTTGAAACATATTAAAAACTATATAGGTTCCCTCAACTGAAGTTCGGAATTTTGCTGTATAAAACTGACTTAGAGTTACAATAAAAATAGCAATATCGTGCAATAGTATGTTTGTATTTCTCAGTTCAATTGCTTTTTCTTTTCAAACCGTAGGCCACTAAGACATGCCTGAGTGAAATTTCCTAGGAGCCAAATAATTAATCCAACATTTATCCAAAATGCTGAACTAACTTACATTCATTCTTCAGATGAATATCATACCTTGATGGTGATCTACAAATTGTTTTCAAGCTTAGGCTTATAAAGGTATTATAAAGTGTTCTGATTAATCAAGAAGAACACCTTGTAATTTGTTACATGTGGAATGTAGCTACCCAACTCCCTGAATGTTTTAACAAAATACTTGTAAATTTGCACCACCCAAACTGTACCTCCACCAACCAAGAGCAAAAGATGATGCCAACACCAACAGAAGGTAAGAGAAGGATAAATTTCAAAAGATTCTAGCTGTTTCTGTGCCCTCCGCACCCTTCGAGGGAAATCAAGAATTGAAAGGGATCATAGGCTTAAAGTTCAATTAAAATAAACACGTTAGACTCAATTATTTTACTATTTAGAGTAAAAAATGGAATTTTCTCATCAAATGTTTTGGTTCTTTCCCTCTTTTTACTTTTTTGGTATGTGTGGTCTTATTTTAAAGTTCCATTGAGGTAATACACATATGCCAGCCAGAAAATGCCGATATTAAGGGATTTTATTCATAACAGGCTAAATTTGTCTCTTGTGAAAGATAAAAGCACTTTGAAGTTGATGAGTCTATGATTTTAAGTAAAATCCTTATTCAAATGTGATTGCTTTATAGGTTTCACTCTGGTCAGAGTAATTTTGTGCTCTTCCTATATATTATTCCAACTATAATAAAGCTGTTTATGCAAATGTGAAATTGTTGCTATTGCAAAATTTCTTCAACCATGTAAGGTTGCAATGTTAGGTTCCCATTCAAGATCAAAATTCCACATATTCACTACCTGCAAACATCCAAAATTTACACTTCGACATCTGTGTGGCTGCCAACTTCCCCTGCAATTTATATCATGTTTTTCCAGAAGTGAAAGGAAAAAAAAAAAACCTTGAGGTAAGTAAAATTAAACAATGATAGTAAATATTTACCAAATGTTTGCTATGGCATACATTTTATTAATTGATAGCACTTAGAAACCACATTAGGGATGCAAAAACCTTCAAAGTTTACCCACCACATGCCCAGTTCTGACCCAAACCTTAAAGGTTTTTTTCATCTGCAAGTTTGAAAGTTCTTAGATTCCTTTTGTTACCTTCACTTGGAAAATTTTCTGATCATGTGTATTTTTGCATCCTTAATGAAACCTTTATTTTTCCATATTCCCTCTCATTGAAAAGTCAAAAGTTTCTATCATGTCAACTACACTAAATACCTTCAAAATGAACAACTTAAAATGATTACATTTATAAACAATTATTTTCAGATCTTGTAAAAAGAGTTTAACCAATGTCTCATGCTTCTGCACCAATATATGTTAACGAAGTTATGAATTGCTAAAACTCAGACCGTAGTACC
Organism: Callorhinus ursinus; assembly: GCF_003265705.2. Taxonomy (NCBI): domain Eukaryota; kingdom Metazoa; phylum Chordata; class Mammalia; order Carnivora; family Otariidae; genus Callorhinus; species Callorhinus ursinus. The sequence continues at coordinate 83,968,154 of NW_027397072.1, forward strand.
CATGGGCGACCGGATTTCTCTGCTGACTGCCTTTATCACCTCTGTAACTCCTGCAGCTACATTCTAGAACCTCTGAATTTGCAGGTGAGCAAGGATGGCAGTAGGGATTTCAGAAACTGTAAAATCATGGGCTGCTCGGATACATGAGCCGATTGCTGAGGTCTGGGGAAGAAGGAATTTCAGGCTATGTAAGAAAAACAGCTCTGGGGGTGCCTGGGTGGCTCAGTTGGTGGAGCGCCCCACTCTTGATTTCAGCTCAGGTCACGATCTCGGGGTCTTGGGATCCAGCCCCGTGTTAGGCTCCCTGCTCAGCGTGGAGTCTGCTTGAGACTTTCTCTCCCTCTCCTTCTGCCCACCCCCACTCTCTCAAAATAAATAAAGTGTAAATTAGAAAAGAAGAACAGCTCTGTGCCGTACATCTGGTCACCCTCAGATTTCTCAGTCTCCTTCAAGGCTTGAGCGTAGCCATTCTCAGTTACTATGGCTCTGCACACTGAAATTCTATTTTCTAGTGTGTTCACTACCAGATACAACTCCTGATGCCACTTCTATAAGGTTTCTCACCTAACATTTTCTACTCATCACTGTATCTCAAGAAACTCATTTATTCCCACCACATAACGTGTCATAGGCTTTGTGCCGCCATTAACTCTCTGCACTGTCCTTCATCGTGAAACCTCTCTGAGCCTCAGTTGGCTCATTTGGAAAACATGAACAAATTATAATAAGTAATATCTTCATTGTTATTATCTTTGTAGATTCCACGGCACCTCATTCGCTGATGTAATTGTTGTTTAAGCAAGCCGTGTCACTGCACCCTACTGATGTAGAGTTTTTTCTTGCTTTGTTTTGACTTCTTTCTGGCTATATCTTCCCACAAAGTAACAGTAAACACCACTGAGAAGTTGAGGCCCAAAAGGTAAAATGCAGGAAGAATAAATATGAAGCCACGCATTTCAGTTTGAAAATCAGTACCAGAGGTGGGGGGTTTATACATCTGACAGGCACTTTTATTAGGCACCCACTCAGTCCCGGCAGGGTTCTGATAGCACAAAGATTTGAAAAAAAAAAAAAAAGACCCCAAATTTAATAAGCTCACATGCTCACAGTATCGGCAAATAGAGGAGGAGAGATGACAGACGCTTAAACAAATAACTAGAATGCTCATTGAAATAAGTATTATGATAGAACTTGAGTACCTATTCTATAAAAGCACAAAAAAGAAATGAATTTTACGGCAGTGGGGTGCAGATCCGGGACGCCAGAGAGAATTCTGAAAGAGGAAACACCACCAGATTTTTGGCCAGCAGTGGCTGTTAACATTGATTTACCCAGCTTCTCACTAAGCCAACTATGCACACGGACAAGATAAGAATTCATACTATCACCACCTAATATGTTACAGCTAATAAGTCGCAGAGCTGGGCCATAAAGCCAGGGGTATCCTATGGTTAGCCACTAAACTATGCTGCCTTTCAGTCTAATAAATGGTCAGGTTGCATTCCAGCTAAGTTTATTATACAATCGAGACATAGAACTATTACATTAAAAAAGCATTTTTTCCTTCCATGATATCTGTAAATAAAATAATATAGTGAGCATTTTTATTTCCCAAAACTTGAGTCATGATTTGTGGCATCTTTATAAGAATGACCTAAACCACGTGGGATTTTTTTTTTCTCTTTTAATTGGTAAAGAGTACTGAGGCACCCAGGGTAACTGTAATCCGTTGTTAAACTCATCTCGGCAAGACTCCTGTGAGTCTTCCTGTGCCAGGTGATTCTCAAAAATTTGCGCATACAGTATGCTCTTTATATATGCATGGAATAAAAGGTCTCTAAGGAAGTACACTGAAATGCAGGGTGAAATTCTAGGACATTGCCTCCTTCCAGGCTTTTCTACATTTTTCATATATTCTACAAAAAGCACACATGTTTTTAAATCAAATAAATAGCATATACACTTGGGTTTTTTTATTCTATGGGATTATTAATTTGCTTTTAAAATACCTAGAAAAACATGAAACTAGCCAAAACGATATATAGAACTATGGTGATTTTTGTTTTATTGCATGATTTATTTTCCCATATTTTCTGAAATGAATTTTTTCTTAATGTCCTAATTGGCATACTAAGAACAAATGTCCCTGAGCAGTTATAGGCAAGCAAAAGGGGAAGAGCTCTCCATGCAGAGGAGGGGAGGTCTGAGCAGCCCCAGCCACAGGCTGGGGTACAGCCTATCCGGAGAATGCCTCGGGGCCCAGTTAGACTAGAGAGAAAGAGAGAGAGAGAGGAAGAGAGAGGAGGAGAGAGAGCCTACACCCTCGCAGGGTGGGAGAAAATGGCCCTGACACCCTGGTGGAAGGTATGTCCTCCAGAAAAGAATAGAGCTTCCCCTCCTGGAGAAAAAGAGGACATCTTAGGTGAGGACTCTCCTTACAGGCAGGGCGTGAGGAAGCCGCAGAAAGGTCCGTCCTAAGCTAAGAGAGGTGGGGAGGGGGCGTGGATCAGGGTGGCAACCGGAGAGGTGCCGCTCTTATAAGTGAAAAAGTGGCCCGGCAGAGGGGCTGGCTTTAAAATTGAAGGCTGGGATGAGATGAGCAGTCTTTGGGAAAGGCATGAGCTGGCCGGGCTGGCGAACGGATGTGGAACGGGGGGCGGCTTCCGGACCCTGGGCCTAGCCGGGCTGCTGACCCGCTGTGCACACGTGGTCAAGACCCGGCCTGCCTGCAGCAGAGCTTCTTCAGAAGAACCTAGAGCCAGGCAGTCCCTTTCCAAGCACAGCCTTCTCTCACTCACTCACATCTGTCTAGTCACCCATTGAACAACCCAGGCATTTGCTGTGAACTGTGCGGGGGCGGGGGCAGGGCGTGCACACTGAGTCAGAACACGTCCGTATCTTAAACAGATGCTTCTCGAAGGCACCCTGGACAGAAGAAGAAAGGTGACGCTCTCAGATCCACCGGTGAACAACAATCCTTGTGTGTTCCTGAACCCCAACCAACTCATAGTTGACATTGCCAGGGTCTCCTGCACACCAACCAGAAGAGCCTGCAATTCCAAGGTCATTCTCACAGAGGAAGGTTCGTTCGTCTCCTCTTCCCTTTTTGGAAGATTGTTTCTGAGTTCCGACCACAAATTTATCTTTTTTTTTTTCTTCAGTCAAAGAAATAGCTCACCCCGTTTCTTGAAGTAAACTGCTTATTCTAAATTAACCCGAATTTTCAAAACTGTCTCTAACTGAAAATTCCCCTGGAGCCTGGTAAGACCGGGACTCCCTAAGCGTCTTGCCAGGAGTGCTTGGCCTGAGACAGACCAGGAATACCATAGTGCCCTTTATTACTGGGTTTCAGTATTTCCATTTTAAGCCCTGGTAAATACAGGGCTATGAGAGAAAAAAATTAATGGGAATATTTTCAAACCTTCGGAAAACTCAGGATTTGATATTTGGCAGGAAGGCTAAGAGGGTGGTTAAAGAAAAAAGTGAAAATACTCAAAACTTTCTTTAAGGTTGAGCTTGAGTCCAGTTGACTCCACTCTTTTTTCACACTGGCCCTAGCAAGGGTGCATTTTTCCCCCCTGCTAACAACTCTTCCCTTATTCTATGGAATGTTTAATTTGCCCTTTGAAAGAAAGTATGATTTGTTCCATTTTTCCATGTGCAATTTCTGTGCTATTTACAGACTAAGATAAGAATCAAGAAGGATTCATGTGCCAAAAGCACAAACTCAAGGCTTAGAGAGGAAATCAGAGTCCTAAGTCCCAACTTGGACTGACTCCCTGGAATTCTAGCTGCAGAACCCACTCAACGGTGCGCTCTCAGCCACCCTGTGCTCAGAGACCACTGCCCCAAGCGCTCCGGGAATCAAGGCGCGGTCTCTATCAAACCCAAAGCGTGTGTTTGGCAAAGCAGCCCATCTAGGGGATTTGCTGAACAAAGCTACCAAAGACTTAGAGAAATTACAGTGTTAATCTAGTCAGCGATGACAGTGTGATGTGGAAACACCCGTTATTATGCTCTACAGGTACAGCACACCTATCACCAAAACATCTAAATTAAAATTAATCCCTATTGCTATAACAGACAGTATCTAACTGGGGCCTTTCTAAAAATTATTTATTTATTTATTTATTTATTTATTTATTTATTTATTTATTTATTTGACAGAGAGGGAGAGAGTTCACAAGCAGGGGGAGAGGCAGAGGGAGAGGGAAAAGTAGACTTCCCGCTGAGCAGGGAGCCGGAAGCGAGGCTTGATCCCAGGACCCTGGGAACATGACCTGAGCCGAAGGCAGACGCTTAACCAACTGCGCCCCCCAGGCGCCTCTTGAAATATTTTTAATAAAAAGATGTATACTAAACAAACTCAAACCTGTGACCAAAACAACATGATAAAAAAAGTTAAGCAAGTTATGAAGAAAACCAGTTAAATCTAACTAAAAAAACCACCATTTTGTTGCAGCTGGTCTATTACTGAGCTCTATTTACATAAGTTCTGCCTTTTTCTGGGCATCTCGGCTATGAGTTGTCTCCTGGATTTTCACCATTCTGAATGGTTGGCTTTCTGTTCCAGCCTTGCCTCAGCTGTCTGACCCAACTCAACGGCTGGCAGTACTCACTCACACCCACTTCCCATCCCCTACCCGCTTTCCACTCGGAGCATGCCTTGCTCCAATCAGCTCCCCATAGCACAGAGAAACTGCTTCTCGTTTGTTCAGACAAACATGCTGGTTGCCACCACACTCACAGGCACAATGAAAGACTTTCTCTTTTGCCCAACTCAGTACACAGGCCAAGACGCAACACATACTACAACCCCCATCTCCCGGAGGCAAGTATCCGTCCCCACCTTTCTAAACGGTGCACGCATGTTCCTCCAAACAAACAAAATCCATAGCTTAAACACCACACACACACACACACACACACACACACACGCACACACATGCACACACACAATTCACATTCACATGGTGGATGTAACTTAGAGTATTGACCTTACTAGTTACAGAGAGAGTGAGAAAAGGGACTCAAGAGTAATAACTCCAGCGTCTGCCGAGGGGGTCCGCTTTGCTGAACTCATTTACCCCCACTTAATCCCATCACCAACTTGCTTCTCCACCGATTCCCTCGCGAAGCAGTGTATTATGAATAAAAAAGACTTCCCTTTGGTCCCTTTTTAAATGTCAAGAGCAAGCCCATACCCAGTGGCATGTACCCAGACTTGATCTTGCTGTGGGAGAAGCCACAAGGCTCACTTTCAGTTCCTGGGGACACGCTGTCATCCCACAAGTTATAGGGACAGTAAAACTGCTGAGGTCAAATACTACAGATTAACTCTCAAATAAATAACATTAGTTTTATAGGCATTTAAAAAGTATAATATTCATCTGCAAAATAACTGTTGGTAATTGATTAACTCAGGGTTGATCATTGTTAATTAAATTGCACTTAATTTTGCATATTTATAACTCTTCGAAGTTCACTTTAGCACTCTGGGAGGAATTGCCTAAAAGTAATTCCCCTAAAGGTCTGTTCTCCTAACCTCACCAAAGACTCACTCCTAAAACCGAAGCTGACAAATGAATAGTGCTCTAAGGTTTCCTGTTACTAAGAGGCCAGCAGTCTCCAAAATGGATATTGTGCATTACCCATCACTGGTCAAGGTGTGATTGAAATAAAAACTCCTACATATTGCTACAGAGAATACGAATTAGGGCAAACTTCCTGGAGAGCAGATTGGCCACATGGATCAAGATTCTTAGAAATGTTCTGGTCCTTTGACCTAATAATTACACTTCTTGGAATTTATCCCAAGGAAATTATCAGAGAAACAAACAAAGGATTATGTACAAGGATGTTCACTGCAATGCTATTTATAATAGCAAAAAATTGCCGCTGCCTAATTAACCAACAATAGAGATTTAGTTAAGTAAAATTATAGTAAATCCATAGAACAGAATGCTATTCAGCCATTAAAAGCCATGTGTTCAAAGAATGCGAAATAGCTCAGGGAAATGCTGACAAGATATTGTCAAGTTAAAAAGTAAGCCATAGCACGTTAAATGCAATGTGACCCCAGTTTCATAAATACGTGTACATGTGTGATATGTAATATGTAATATGTGTATTATATATAAACATTGGAAGAAAGGATAAAAATCTACATTGATCAAGGTTTCCTAAATGCCAAGGACTGTGATTAAATTTTTAATTAATTATTTTATTTAGTCACCGAAATAATTCACAGAACGCATCATTTTGATCCCTATTGTAACAATGATGCAACCAGAGCAAAGAGAGATTCAATTGCCTGAAATCATTCAGCTAGTAAGTAGCCAGTGTTTAATCCCAGACAATCTTGGTCCTACTTAACACTGTCCACTGTATTTCCGTAGGTTATTTTTTTCCTTCACATTATTTTTGTCATTTTCCAAATTTTCACAACACATATTTCACTTTTGCAACCAGATTCTAAAAGGTTTTCGATAGTGTGCAAAATGAGAGTAATTGCCATAATGATTGAAATTCAACATCATGTTCTTGCTGAAACAAAGTGGGCATTTCTTATTTGCCAAAAGCAGAAGGCAGCTTTTTGTTTTGGTTTGGTTTTTTTACCGATTCATTCATTATTTCAATTTTGAAAATGAACCATTTGTTTCTCACCTTTCATATATTTTGGCACGTCTGTGTTTCGTGGAGTGCTTTCTGAAGCAGGAGAGAGGCACTGATCCAGGGCTATGTTCAAGGGTGAGTAAAAAATGCAAAAAGCGATCTTTCTAGGTGTTTTCGGTCTTCTTAATAGAAGGTGAAGTAAGCTGCTCTGAGTGAGTTGGGCAGAGGTGAAAACTGGCATTTAAGAGAGTGAAAATATGGAATAATTTGCTGTGGTCGGAGCCAATTCGAAGTAAATAAGGATGAAATATCATTGCTGGTAATAAGGATGACAAAGGATAAGTGAACAGGGAGAAAGAAGGCTCTGCTGAGTCTGGGCACCTGAAATCAGACCACTGTCCCCAGGATCTCCAGGTAGGCAGGGACAGGCCACCAGCAGGAGCATAAGCTGCTGCTCCAGTGAGTCACCTCGATTTCAGGTGCCCGAGCCTTGACGCCTAAGGAGCGGGAGCGGGGCTGTGCGAGTGTGGGTCTGTTGCGTTGGAAGATGCGGAGCCGGCCGAAGGTTGATAGGTTTCTTCATCGGAGCATCCTCCAGGCAACAGCGTGTTTTGGGCCACAGGTACCATGGCAAGTGGAGGGGCGGTGTGTGTCCAAGAGGGGCCCCTCCCGAGCCCTCCGAGAGGAAGAGACTGTGCTGGGCAGGGGGCGTGGTGGCGGAGGAGGAGTGCCACTCAGACACCTCCGAGAGAAGTGTGTGGAAGGGCCCCTGCATGGCTCACGGGGAAATCATCCCACCGGGAAGAGGAAGAGGGCGGGTAGTGCAGTTTCTGGAATCCTCCAGGAAGCTGGCTGTGGTCCAGGAGGCACCGGGGGCCCTGAGTTGCCTTGAGTTTTAATCAAGTGGCATGAATTTCTAATAATGAAAAGGACGAAAGAGAGGTTTAATTACGATGTCTTATGAAAACAAAGGTTTCGTATGTACACTCTGCAATCCCTTTTCACAATTTTTGCGCCGACTGCGAGCACCAACCCAATAGGTCACCCTGCAGACAGGGAAAAGCGTATGTTAATTGGGGATATTATATAGCCACTAAAATTATATCAGATTGAATTTTTAAAACAAATACAAGGGTGTTTATACAAAGTTTTATAAAAATAACTGGGAACATTTATATGATGTTAATTGTTTTTCTAAAATTCATAGCAAAGACATGAGCAGGAAACCCCTCCAAATATCAGTGTAGTTTCCCTCTAGGCAGGAAAGATACGAACTATATTTTTCTTCCTTATGCTTTTATGTAGTTTCTAGAAAATGAGATATTTGGAAAATCCTTTGATGGCTCAGAATGGGATCATAAACTCTGTGCAGGTCCTCCACAGTGGTCCCCACCCACCACACCAGCCCATCCCTCCCCGCCCTCCCCCGCCCCTCCTGTGCACATGAAATCAGGACATTTCTCATCCTACTCATTTCTGATTCCTGGTCTTTGTGCCTCTGGCATCTTCCCCTGACACCAAGACCCCAGCCCCATTTCAAGGCCCATCAGCAGGGCAAACTTCTCTGTCAAGCTTTCCTCTACCCTTCCACTGAGAAGCTGTAGCTACCTATTCAGTAACTATAACACTTAACATCTCCTTTCTATTTTGCATTCTATCTTTTTTTTTTTTTAAGACAGTGCAAGAGAGAGAGAACGAGAGAGAGAACAAGCACACGGTGGGGAGGGGCAGAGGGGAGAGAAACTTCAGCAGGCTCCACACCCAGCGGGGAGCCAGATGCAGGGATCAATCTCACAAACCTGATCACAACCTGAGCCAAAATCAAGAGTCAGACTCTTAACCGACTCGACCACCCAGGCACCCCCTGCATTCTGTCTTATGCAGTGATTTGTGTGCAGGTTGCTTTCCTCCACCAACCCTTGTCAATGGCTGGAACTTTCTTATTTCTATTTCTGGAACTACTCTCCCTGCCCACCCCAGCCCATGGCACCTAGTATTTGGAATATAATAAGCACACCACAAAGATTTATTGAATTGATTTGAAAGTATTCCCTGGGATGTGAGAAGTTTGATTTCTTTCTCTCAGCTTGGCCCTTGTGCTATTGGGTGTGGAAGGTGTGACCGCCACGGGATGAGTGGGAAATAAAGGGCCCAGTCATGTGAAGAATTTGAAAGAAGAGATGCAAATTGTGTTTCCAATATATAGGCTCTGCCCACTGTGGACACAGAGATCCCAGAAAACAGACCAAGGGTTGTGGCTGGGGGCAGTGAGACATGCCACTTGACAATAAGACAGATGGAATGAAAATGAGTGAGAGGTAGAAAGGAGAGGTCCCTGCAGAGTTTTAGGGGATGACCAAGTCATTGAGAAGAAGGAGAAGTAAGTGCTGTGGACACAGAGCCCTAAGTCAACATATGCACGTATAACAGTGCATCGAGTGGGACCCCCAGGACACAGGATGGAATGCATTATTGGATCCAAAATGCTCCTCTCCTAACCAGTATGATTTCAATCAAAATTTCTGGCAAAGAATTCAAATCCAAATACTTAGTTTTATTTTCCCACAACCATTTCCAAGTTGGTTTCTTCACAATCAGATCTTAAACAACCTGTCGTCAATGCGTTCGCTGAGATTTCAAGTGGGAAAATTTCATGGAGCAATTTTCTTCACCTACTATTTAAGGCAAACAGAAACTAAGCCTAAAAGTAATATCTTACATTGTCCTGCAGCTGGTACTGGGGAGACTAACCACACTCACATTTTCCTAGAAAGCTACAGTTTTACTATGGAATACTTCATCATGTTCATTATCGCCTATTTATACTCATGTAAACTGACGCTCCAAGAGTAACCAAACTTCAAAATGTTAATATAAACATTATACCTCTTTTAATTGCAATAGACACATTCTTAAGTAATTTAATTCCAACAAGATCCATTACCAATAAACAAAAAACACATTTTTGGCGGCTTCCCTACATAGTACAAAGCAGGAAGGAAAGTAAAGGGTTTCCACAGCAAGGACCAGCAAATAGCCCTGCACTCTTTGTGTTTTGAGGTTGAGGCTGTAGACAAAAACTCTGGCTCAAGGCCAATCACAGATTAGATGGAGGAACATCGAGAGACTAAGGGAAATATCTGAACTTGGCTACCTCTGGGCTTGCGGGTGAGACAAATTCGCAGAAGCTCTAACTGTAAAGGATATCCCATGTTGGCCTTGCCAGAAATTCATCGTTTTGAAGGAGGAAGAGTCCGAGCCATTCGTGAAGGCAAGTTACCGAAGCCACTGGCTCCCCTTGAGCCAGCTAGCACCCAGCCACCTGCGAGGAGAGCAGCTTCGTCGATGACTCCATTGTCACTGGGAACCACCAAACTCAGGTTGAGGTGACTGCCGTTAATTTGGGCCACTTAAATAATAAGCAACTTCAAAGGAATTTGTTTTCATTAACCAGTTGCATAATTTGATGTGACGTGATTGCATTTGTACCCAGAAAACTGAGGGAATTCTTGCTGCCAATTGAAGGGCCTTTTTATCGCAATGGATTTCCTTTCTCAAAAGTTCAGAATCATTCAAATGTACTTCTGTGTCTGAGTGTTCCAATTTAGGTTTTAGTTTGCTAATTACCAGTTGCCATCTATTGGTCTTTTCATTTCTGATCTTGATAGAATTGTCACTGAGCCTAGTTTCACCCAGGCACCCACTCAAACTGCTCAGTTTACAGAGGACAGGTATCTTGAAAAATATAAGGCTCCGTTAATATCATTTAAATCAGCTTTTTCCGGCACAGTATTTATGGCTCAACATCTAGCAGTTCCAGTCTCTCAATATGGATGTAGTCTAAGGGTTTGATTTTTGGTTAGGTTTTGGTCTTTTGCTTTGGGCACCCAATCTTTCACAGCACTTTTGGGGATTTTTTTCGGTTTGGGGGTTTGGGGGTTTTGTTTTTGGTTTTTTGGTTTTTTGTTTTGTTTTGTTTTTAGAGAGTGCATATGAACAGTTCTGGACATGTGTTCACCACTTGGAGATCTGTATATTTCAGCACTCAGTTGATTTACGGGGGCAGATCAACTTTCAGTCTTCGGGTATGGGCTTTGGAAATTTCGTGTGGCCTCGTTCTCTTTCCAAATACATCTTAGCAGTGGTTTACCCTGCCCCTGTGGTGGGAAGAATTTGAATCATTGTCCGCATGGCATTCATGTCATTGCACCGAATCACATTGAGCATAAATGAGGTTTTGAACATGGTTCTCTACACTTTAGGACAAGAACAACAGACTCCGTAAGCATTAGCTCCATAGACTCTTCGCTGAGGTCTTCAGTTAACACTCTAAGTTAATATATATACACATATATATATGTGTATATATATATATATCTTTAGGTCTATGGAGTCCATTAAAATATGATTTTTAATACTGTGCTTACTACATTGTTGAAAATTGTTCATGTTTGTAAAGCAGCTTGGGTATAGAACACAAACGTTGTTAAGAGATAAAATTCTTGCATTTAGGAAATTCATCAAATAAAGAACAAAATGGTACTCCCTTACCAAGGTACCAATCTTGTAAAGGCAAACAGAGACACAGCTAATGTTAGGGCTGAGATTTAACTGAGTGGTTCTGGAGGGACAAACAAGGCTTCACTTGGGATTTATGGCCGTATGCCATCCTCCAGCCTCCTTCGTTTTTCTGTGGTTGCCATAGGTACCTGGTGTTTGCCACTAAGCAATTTTGAGAGAAGGCACAAACGAACATTCAGGCCCACTCCCAAGGGCTAGAGAGCTGACGCAGAAATCTCTGAGTTGGAATTCAGAAAAGTGGGATCGGGTACTTGTCTGGCCCCATTTTCCACATGGTTTGTCTCAATCCTTTGTCTCAACAGTTCAATACAAGTTTAGGTGTAAGAACTAGTGCTTAGCCATGGATGGTAATCAGAAGCAAGTCAGATGCTCTGCACACCGGTTTCCTTTTGCTGAGCACCTGCAGCTCCGCGTCTCCAAACTCCGCCCGGGAGTGCAGTCTGGGCTGGACCCTGACCTCCACGCAGAACGTGGGGAGCATGGGTGCATGCCCCGGGTGTGCTACAGAAGTCTGCAAGAGGGAGGGGGAAGTGAGGAGAAGACCACCCTCGACCCCAAAGGAGATGCAAAGTTGGTGGAAGGAGATATGCTGCAGATAAGGAGAGGAAGGATTCTTTCAAGATGCAGGACCTCAGAATGTCATGAAGTAACTGTGCAGTGAGAAAAATTACCAACAAAATAGGCAAATCATGACAGAACTATTGCCTTCCATCTGTTGTTGTCTGCGAAGTGTCTGTATTTAGATATCATTGCTGTTGGTAATGATTAATTCAGTCCGTGTTATTTTCCCCATAGGCAATACATTCTCTTTACTCAAAAGAAAGTGTCCCTGTGAGACTGAATTTGACTATACTCATTAAGATTTAAATTTATCTATACCTTTTAATATAATAATGATAACAGTAACAATAATAAGCATTTATTGAGCACTTGTTCCGTCCCAGGAATTGCTTTAAATGTTTTCCATGTATTAATCCTCACAACCCTGAGTGAGCTGTTACTAACCTCATCTTACTGAAGCACAGAGAGGGACAGTAACTTGCCCAGTGCTGCCCAGCTGCTGAGGGATGGAGGCCAGGTACAGACACAAGCAGGTGAATGCTAGAGCTTGAACGTTTTCACAGCTCCGTCGTTGTCCACATATATCTGCCTATCTTGGATGCCTTACTGAATCCTGGATGTAAGGGAAATTTTAACATATGCAGATACTCTAAAAATAATGGGAGAATTAAAAATGTAAAACTTGGCCTGTGAATCAATTAAGAAAAAACTTTGAGGAAGAAGTGAAATTATCTTTTTTAAATTAACCTATCTGGTAAATTTTAAATCACAGGTAAAATTCCCAAAAATCCTCAATATGGACATAGAGTATGACTAACCAAATGGGATCAGCTATCTCTCTACTCAAGATACATTGATTCTGGGCCTCTGGTTTCATTCCGTAATAAATGGGCCATATGGCTGGCCACCAAACGGTGTGATATTGCTAGGTATAAAGAGGAAAGACTAAGACATTGAACTATGGCCTTTCAAACCCAGCGCGGTGTCTCGGTGCCTTCTCATGTGCTCCTTGGAGTGACACGTGATACCATGCTCTATAAAAACACAGTAGCACTCTCTCAAAAAAATACCATTTCTAAAACTCGATTTTAATGTTTTTGTGTTTTAAAAAAAAATTTATTTATTTGAGAGAGAGAGAAAGAGAGAGAGAGCATGTGCACGTGCTCCCGTGCATGCAGCCTGGGAGGGGAAGGGTTGGCGCAAAGGAAGAGGGAGGGAGAATCTCCAGCAGACTCCCGGCTGAACATGGAGCCCCGTGGCTCGATCCAACGAGCCTGAGATCACGACCTGAGCTGAAACCAAGAGTTGGCTGCTTAACCAAATGAGCCACCCAGGCGCCCCTAGCGTTTAATATTTTTCAGTGACACTAGGTTAATGTCGGGACTAAGACGTCTACCATTTCCTGGAGTGGTGTACCAAAGAATTCCATTTGGATACATGTTTTTTCATTTCATCATATATCACATAATTGGCACTTAGTAAATATTGGATAAATTGTATTAACTTGATAAACAAATGCCAAGTCAAATACAGGTAAAGAAACATTTCCTACAGGAATTATTATCCACATATTTCAAGTAGATTTTAAATTTCTTTCTCACAGATTATTCTGCTTTCCTCTATTTTCCAAAATTGGTATCTATTATTGGTCACTAATTTTATAGCTACAGATATATCAACTTATTGAAATTTGGAGGTGTACTTTGGCAACACAAGCCTAGATTTTTAGCCCATGAGAGAACTTCTTATAGGTAATGATGTATTTTTAAAGAGGTCAATTTAACCAAAAAAATCAAAATTTGGATTTCAGAAAGAAGAGGCAGAATGATCATTCGCTTGGGGTAAAAAAAAAATATATTACACAGCCATTAAAAAGAATGAAATCTTGCCATTTGCAATGACGTTGATGGACCTAGAGGGTATTATGCTAAGCGAAATAAGTCAGTGAGAGAAAGACAAATCCCATACGATTTCACTCCTATGTGGAATTTAAGTAACAAAACAGATGAACATAGGGGAAGGGAAGGAAAAATAAAATAAGATAAAAACAGAAAGGGAGGCAAACCATAAGAGACTATTAACTATGAGGAAACAAACTGAGGGTTGCTGGAGGGTGGTGGGTGGGGGAATGGGGTAACTGGGTGATAGGCATTAAGGAGGGCACATGATGGAATGAGCCCTGGGTGTTATATGCAACTGGTGAATCACTGAACTTTACATCTGAAACTAATAATACACTATATGTTAACGAAATTGAATTTAAATTAAAATTAAAAATTAAAAAGAATATTACAAATGAAATATTCATTCATTAATGTCAGTACAAAAGAAAGAAGGAAAGAAAGAAGGGAAGGAGACAAGGAGGCATGTAAAAGGGAAACAGAGAGCTGCCTGGGTGGCTCAGTCAGTTAAGTATCTGCCTTCAGCTCAGGTCATGATCTCAGGGTCCTGGGATCGAGCCCCGCATCGGGCTCCCTGCTCGGTGGGAAGCCTGCTTCTCCCTCTGCCTGCCCCCTCTGCCGGCCACTCGCCCTATTTGTGTTCGCCCTCTCTCTGTCTCTCAAATAAATAAATAAAATCTTTTTAAAAAGGTGTGGGGGGGGGGACAGAGTAGCAACAGAGACAGGGAAGCAGCAAAGAAGGAAGGAGGTTTCATGAGAGCATTGATTTTGCCGATGTGTGCTGAACTTTGTTTTCATTTTTCACTTGTCTTCCCACTTCAGTGGAATACACATGGCAAAATTTCATCTGGTGTTAATTCAAGTCCACAAAAAGACTCTCAGAACTTCATTATCAATGCAAGATGGGTCACTTAAAATTGAAATTACACCTTAAAAATCACATTCGAGAGTGGGGACTAGCAGAGAGAAATCACTTCCAAGACCCCACTATAAATCTTGAATTTGCAGAAGAAGTACACTCCAGTACGTTTTCATTGGTTGATTTCAGACTAAGTATTTTTCCTAACTCACCTTTGCTTTCTAACAAAATTCGTACCTTGATACTCCTAATTCCCAAAAGTGGGGTTGGGCTTCGTAGGTTGCCCTGTTATTAAGTTTTATAGGTTTTTATTCACCATGTCCATTTTAGACCCACAAAAATCCCATATTGAGGAACAAGGAAATATGCCTGTTGAACAGGTGATTTTCTAAAATAGGAGAATTTGCTACCAATTCAGGAAAAAAAAAAAAAACTTGACTAAAATGTTGGTTGTTGAACAATGGTTACCCAAAACTAAGCAGATCAAACGTGGGATGCAGAAAGAAAAGCATGGCTCCCCCTCTAGAAATTTCCATTGGCTAGAATGTTCCTTAGCTTAGCATCTCTGTGTATGGTCTCCAGAGTTAATGTACCATATTTTCCATGGTTTGATGAAGACTCCAGAGCCCTTAAGATATGAATTGCTATAATTCCTAAATCAAACAGCATTCAATTCAGTTCCAGACCACTGCAGGGTAATAAGACCGGTATTTCTTATTTTAATTAGTCATTTTATACTTCTAACAACTTCTTTGACAATCTTGGATTACTTGTTTGTTTATATGTGATAAAAGCTATGTTTGGCTAAAAATATGAATGCTACATTTGAATGTCCATTTACATTTTAGTAGTTATAGAAATAAACTTTCTAGGCCTTTAGATTATAGCTTTTTATAGACACTGAATTACAATCACCTAATCTATTTTAATATTATCCCTTTCACTATCTCATGAGTATCTCTTAACACAGCAGAGATATCAAGTTGATAATATGAATTCAAGACAAAATGCTTGAACACTCATCAGAAACTGTCTTGTAGTTTGCTGCGAAATTTGCTTCTGACATTTGAAATTTTCAGGATAAATAAAAAAGTCGTGTGACTACAAAAAAGTGTTGTTGTGTTGTTACTAGATTAGAAGCAAAGTATAAAGACTCATTTATCTTGGTATGCTGAATATGGTGTCTGTAGACCACATACTCGCTCAATATTTATTGAATAAATAAATAAATAGACAAATAAATAAAAAAACAGTTATATCATGATTTAAAACTATTTTTTCTCAAAATGTCTATGCCAAATAGTGTGAGCATCCCTCAAGCTGATATAATATGGAAAATTATATAAGTATATATGTGGGTGGGGAGATAGAAAAATATTCATCTTTTGATCATTGACAAACTGATATTTGTATATTTCCCATTTGTTGCATACCCATCATGCTTTGTATTTCACTTAATATTTTTGAATATGTTCATTCATAGCATAAACATATGAAGGGCATTCAATTCTGCATATTCCAGAAGAAATAAAGCAACACGGACCAATGACATAGCTAAATGCCCCAAGTCAGGATTCCTGTCTGTGTCCAACTTCCACGTCTTCCTGTTGACCAGCACTGCCTCACCTTCTGGATTTTAGAAAATGTGAAGGCAATTTTGCTTCAACAGAAAACAAACTCAGGAAATACATTTCTTGGGAACGTGGTCCTGATGATCAACAAAGCATTTCAAAAGATTTGAGGATCTGTAAGTATAGCCGTGTCCCTTTCAAAGCACCTAGGCTTTACCCGCCAAGCCTCTGGTAGAACAGTAGATCATCTCAGCCCTCGGGTCCACTGTTGGCAAAAGAATTTTGAACTATCTTGACCCTTGTGTAAGTTCCGGGGCCCTAGATGCCATACCCATTGAAGAGCCGCGATGCTGATCCAGTGTGCCCAAGTGATTTCGTGTTTGTTTGAAGGCCATTACAAACCTGTGAGACCAAGCATACATGTTCCTTAAAATTAGAAATGCTAAAGAGAGAAATGAAAGCTTAATGTCCCAAACTCAAAATGAATTTCAGTTATAGAGTTGTATGTGTGTATGTATGTGTATGTGTGTGTGTACATGTGTGTATGTACATATGTATGTATGTATATATGAATCTATGTAGAGTCGGGGCTATTCTCAAGCCCCCACTTGAACAACCTGGGATTAGAATCAAAGCTCTAGGGGCGCCTGGGTGGCTCAGTTGGTTAAGCGACTGCCTTCGGCTCAGGTCATGATCCTGGAGTCCTGGGATCGGGTCCCGCATCGGGCTCCCTGCTCAGCGGGGAGTCTGCTTCTCCCTCTGACCCTCTTCCCTCTCGTACTCTCTCTCATTCTCTCTCTCAAATAAATAAATAAAATCTTTAAAAAAAAAAAAAAAGAATCAAAGCTCTAGTCCTGGCCCCTCCGCTCGTCAGCATGTAGCTCTAGCAATTCACTTGTTCCCTTGCCGGCAAGAGTCTCTCCTCTGATGAAATTGTATATGATATTAAAACAGAAAATAAATGCAGAGGAATTGCTAGAACTACCCAATCAGCCTCCCTCTGACCCTCAAGGTGCAGCCTCTGGGCCGCTCAATGAAACTCTGGGACCCTAAGAGATAATCAGGTACCTTCCAGCCCCAAGCCATATAATCTTGAGACTCCCGACTATATCTTCAATTAAAAATCATTTTCCAGAATACTAAAAAGGAACCAATCTACAAAAGAGAGTCAATGAGCCACTATCTGACCATATCAGACACTAAGAAATATAAATTCCAGAATGTATTCTTGATTTCTGTCCTGAAAAAGTCTGACTTAATTCCAGACACAAAGAATAGAATAAAAGTTGTTGCTTTACAAGCATAAGGACCACAGATGCAAGACCAACATTCTAAAATCAGTTATGAAACACTAAATGTGGAGGATTTTAGGGGAGCCTGCCAATGGAGGGGTCATGTGTGTGAAGTGGTATCTGATCCAAGATGATGAATGGGAACATCATCCATGGGACAAAATGCCTGTGAGAAAACATGAACCTAGCTTGGAGGGCCCAGGGATGACCTAGTTGGGAGCCCCAGGCATGAACCTAGTATGGAGCCCCAGGAGTGAGCCCAGCATGGAGTCCCAGAGGTGAACTTAGCATGGAGTCCCAGGGGTGAGCCCAGCATGGAGTCCCAGAGGTGAACCTAGCATGGAGTCCCAGGGGTGAGCCCAGCATGGAGTCCCAGAGGTGAACCTAGCATGGAGTCCCAGCGGTGAGCCTAACACGGAGTCCCAGAGGTGAACCTAGCATGGAGTCCTAGGGGTGAGCCCAGCATGGAGTCCCAGAGGTGAACCTAGCATGGAGT
>NW_027397072.1:83986129-83986229 GCF_003265705.2 Callorhinus ursinus
CACGGAGTCCCAGAGGTGAACCTAGCATGGAGTCCCAGCGGTGAGCCTAACACGGAGTCCCAGAGGTGAACCTAGCATGGAGTCCCAGCGGTGAGCCTAA
>NW_027397072.1:83986239-84147284 GCF_003265705.2 Callorhinus ursinus
AGAGGTGAACCTAGCATGGAGTCCCAGGGATGAGCCCAGCATGGAACGCAGGGATGGGCCCAGCATGGAGTCCCAGAGGTGAACTTAGCATGGAGTCCCTGGGGTAAGCCCAGCATGGAGTCCCAGAGGTGAACCTAGCATGGAGTCCCAGGGGTGAGCCCAGCATGGAACCCAGGGGTGGGCCCAGCATGGAGCGAGCCCCAAGGATGAGCCCGGCATGGAAGCCTGGGGTAAGCCCAGGATGCAGCGTGGGTTTACTCCCGAGCAGCCAGGGTGAATGAGGTTGAGCGAGTTAGCAGTGAAGGACAGGGCCCCCGCTGCACTGGGCAGGCCTGAGAAGACCACCAGTGCAATGGGAACCAGGAGCCTGGCTGGCAGGAGGACATAAGACAGCACGTGACCAGAGCAGCCACGCTTACAATTGAATGCCCGGTGGTCACCCTCTTGAAATTAACTCTGTCTTTGAATTTGGGTTTTATAAGTGAAATCTGATGGGACGACAGGACAGTAGAACCTACGCAGGGGAACTGGCTCACCTCCTCTGGCCTCCCTGGGATGGTGCCTCAGACCTCTGCCTCCAGCACACACCATCCGACCTCCCCTCTCCACACCCTAGGCCTCCCCCTTCTGCCTCCCCACCACTGCCAGCCTCCATCACATTAGCGATGGAGGGGAAAGCCAAATTCCCCCATCAGCCTCCACCCCAGCTGGGGCCTGGGCAAGTAGGAGGGCTGGCTGGAGTCAGTCCACCAGACCTGGGACATCTCGGGAAAGGGCCAGTGCTAGCTGCCCACCCCAAGGAACAGTGGGTGGGTGCCTCAGTGGGATCACCTTGCCCACCTCCACGCAGGTCTGGAGCACATCATGACATAGAGGCTGCAGTCCCCAGAGGAATGGCTGCCCCCGGGGTTTGAGGCAGTCACCTGGGGAAAGGGACATTGACTTCACTGTGCCTGACCGGGCTGCGTATTTTCATTTTACGCTAGGCTCCGCAGATTCCCGTAGCCAGCCCTTAGCAAAGGCAGACTTTGAAAAGGAACTTTTTTACCAAGACTTCCTTTACAAAGTCTAACTTTGAAAAGGAACAGAGAAGTGCGGCAGAAACAAACCGAAGATGTAAGGTGGAGGAGGGTTTGGCAAGGAGGAGAGAAGCCGCAGTTCCCAGAGAGAGAGAGAGAGAGAGAGAGCTGGAAGGTATGGTGCAAGGGATGCTTTCCTGCACACCACTTAACCACAGTGTGGGGGATTGGTATATTAACCTATTTATTTGCATTTCCTCTCTCACCCTGTGAGGATCCTCCGCTCCCTCCCCAGGCACAGAGTCTGGCTCGTGGTGGGACTCATAAACAGCTGTCAGAAGCAGGAGTAAACAAGAGTCAGGGAGTCTTTAGCCTATGTCTCTTGGAAAAAAATGTGCACTTGACCAGATAATCAGAAGGCAGTTTGCACTTTTATTAATTGATGTGATTGTACAGTGGCCTTATGTTCTAGGTGCACTAAATGGGACTCCATCCAGGGAAGACACTACCTGCCTTCCTATTCAACGGCTTTTGTCTTCTTACCCCTCCAGGAGATGGGTTGTGTTCCCTTTTGACCACCCCTCTGTCTGGGTTTGCAGCTCTAACTTCCCGTAGGCTGAAATCGTCATGCAGCCATTTATTTGTCTTCTCCCTGGGGAGCTGAGCCCTTCTAACAGGTGGGGATTACAGTTCCCCACATTAAAAACTGAGCCGGAGGAAGAGGTAATCACCATGAGTAAGTTCAGGCTCTTTCCAAAACCATACCTGCTGTGAGTGGGCGAGTTGCTATCTAATGAGGAAGGACCCGTGTATGGGCACACAGGGGAAGGATGAAGCGGATGTGCACCAGAGCAGTGTCAACCAAGACCCGTGGGCAGGGGACCACATTGGCATCCCTACGGGGGAGAATTTAAAACCCTGCTTCCGATGGGCTAAATGCAAGAGTTCTGCTCTTGAGTTGAGTTTTTAGATCCAACGTACATGTCTGGGGTGTTCTAACTAGAGACTGTCTTCTGTATAATGATATGCAGATAAAGGTAATCACTTAGCAATGACTTGCAACCATGGGGAGCATTTATGTCTTCAGTGCATTTCCTCATGCGGACCAGTCCTCTCTTACAAAACCCTCCTCTGAACTAAACTGGAAGCCAGATCCATCCCCCTCATTTTACCTTTAAGGGCATCATGTGTGAAACGACTCACAGATTCTCCTGTAGGAGAAAACATCCCAAATTTACAAAACACGTTCTCACGTATTATTTCATTTGATTTCCATAACAACTACAGAAGGCGACCTGCACACTTATGATTATTCTCATTTTATAGAATTCTAATGTGCTAATGTTGCTAATGTTGCACAGTTGGTAAGTGGGAAATTCAGAATCAGGACACAAGTCATTCAGTTGCTACTTTAGGGCCTTCGACCCCTCCCCCCCTTCACAACCAGATAGAGGCCAAAGACAGTCAGGGTTCAGGGTTCGTTGTTAGCTGCTCCAGATGTCGGAGGGAATTAACTGTTAGTTCCCTGGGGACTGGGAATTCCTTTATTCCTCTTTCAGAAAAGAGAGTCTACTCCTCCCACTACAGGTCAAAGAGTTGGGTGGAAACAAGATTATTGGCCTCAAAGAGAAAGAAACTCAAACATGTTCACAGTAACTGAACCTCAAAGGAAAATGGTCAAAATCCAAATCGTTCTTAGTCCATGTCAGCCTTCTCTATGGAATCACAGACATATGGCTAGGAGAGATTGCTCACCTCCCAGGGCTCCTTTCAAGACCCAGATATCAGTAGAGGCACTGGGATGGATGACATAGAACCACATCCCAATACTTCACACAGAACCTCATTATGGCCTTCATGGGACCTAGACTCTCTTGCCCTTTGTGGGACCTTTCCTCCATAAAAATAAGATTAAAAATTCTGTCTTCCAACTGTGTTGCTATAAAGACAAATATTTTCATATAATATATTAAAATATTGTCTTTGACCCAAAATTCATTTCTTTTTCTTCTGAGTTTAAAAGAAATGCAAATATTTTTGTGAGCCTCTCAAAGCAATGTGGACCACAGGCCCTGGGCCCACCCCCACCCCCTCACCCCCGGTGGCTTAGCCCATCCTGGCCTCCAAGCTCTAGGCCTTTAGCAAGTCACAAGCCCTAGGGGCACTCCCCCTTGTTCTCTGCTGTTGTGTTTCAGTTTCCAGAACTAATAACTGATCACACTCACGTCACATATCAGATCAAAGGAGAAAATCTTCTATTTCTCCTCTATGATGTCAGAGAACTCTCAAATATCTAGCTATGATTTTAATCTCTCGGCTTTTGCTCAGCTTCCAACAGTTGAGTTGTCACCAAATATGTTATTCCTACAAAATATCTTTAAGTCAGCTGAGCTCACCCTTCCAGCTGTTACAATAAATGGACAAACTAAAGGAAAACCAAAACCCCAAGCGATTTTAACGATGTGATGATGGATGATTGGTTTCTATTTCTCTTTCCTCCTTCCCTGTATTTGGCTGCAAACTACTTCCCTACCTCCCCAGTGTTTTTGGCCCTTGAAGAGGAGTATGCCCTTGCCAACGTGGAGGCATTGAGCTAGGTTTTCATGCCTTGGAATCCACTGTGTACTCAACCCCCAAGCCTTTTGAGCTTCAGCCATAATTAGTTGTAATGTGTTTATGGGGCCAAGAGAATTTAAAACATGCAAGACATAAGTCGGGAAAGGATGACATCAAAATCCTTATTTATTCTGGGTTTTAGTCTAATCTCATTGGGTTCCACACACATCATTGTTTTTCTTGAATATTAGCAATGTAGGGAGAGACGGGAAAATCCCCAAGAATTTATACATTCAGGCCTGTACCCAACCGAGGCCGATTTCCATGTGGAGGAGTTTATGTTCCTTAAACTCACATCCTAGATATGGGTTCAGCCCTAGAAGGTCATGTTTTGTTTTCCTTTCATTTGGCTAATAACCCAGTAAATATTTGCTCTCAAGACCAAAAATTATCTTGAATATATATAAGCATATTGAATGCCAAGAAAACATGGCATACAGTGAAAAGCCGTGATGTAGGAAAGCAAGTGTGACATTGGGAAGCTGCCTTCAGTCTCTGAAGCCACTAGAACAGTCTTGAATGAACTCTGAATACAGTGGTTCCAAATCTATGCTGTTTCAAGGACCCCTTGTAAATTCTTCCCATTTCCAAGGCTCATAAATTCTATGAACACTTTTTTCGACAAACAGGCTTGGACTGGGTTCAGAGAGCCGCAAAATAGGCAACTCATTCCACAATGCGATTCAAAAACCTTCGAGCATTCTTTCCTTGTGCAGACGCTCACCTACACTCATCCATGTCCTCACCCCTCAGACTTACCATCCTGTCGAGATTCCATCATTCAGAATATTATCCAGACTTAAGAAAGAAGGAGATTAGGGCGCCTGGGTGGCTCAGTCGTTGAGCGTCTGCCTTCAGCTCAGGTCGTGATCCCAGGGTGCTGGGATCGAGCCCCACATCGGGCTCCCTGCTCCGCAGGAAGCCTGCTTCTCCCTCTCCCACTCCCCCTGCTTGTGTTCCCTGTCTCACTCTGTCTCTCTCTCTGTCAAATAAATAAATAAAATCTTTAAAAAAAAAAAAAAAGAAAGAAGGAGATTCAGACACGTGCCACAACACGAATGAACTACAAGGACATCGTGCTAAATGAAATAGGCTGGTCACAAAAAGACAAACACTGTATGATTTCACTCACCTGAGGTCCCAAGTGTAGTCACATTCGCGGAGACAGAAAATTGAATGGTGGCTGCCAGGGGCTGGGGGGAGGGGGAAAGGGGAGCTAATGTGTGATGGGGTTAGGGCTTCCACTGGGGGAGATGAAAGAGCTCTGTGAATGGTGATGCTGACTGTGACACAACAATGTGAAGGTACTTAATGCCACTGAACTCTACACTTAAATATAGTCAAAATGGTAAATTTTATGTTACGTATATTTTACCACTATATAAAAAAAAGAAAAGGGGAGCCTGGGTGGCTCAGTCGGTTAGGCGTCTGCCTTCGTTCAGCTCAGGTCATGATCTCAGGGTCCTGGGATTCAGCCCTGCATTGGGCTTCCTACTTAGGGGGGAGTCTGCTTCTCCCCCTCCCTTTGCCCCTCCCCCCATGTCGTGCTCACGCTCCAGCTCATTCTCTCTCTCTCTCTCTCAAAAACAAATAAATATGAAAGAAAGAGAGGAAGGGAGGAATGGAGGAAGAAAGGAAGAAGGAAGGAAGGAAGGAAAGAAAAATTCCACCGTAGCGTCATTTCTTTATGTTATGGCTTCTTCTCCAACAGCTCTCCATTACAATACAAACACTTTTCCTGGGACAGCTTGGTCACTAACATATGAAAGCCGGGGTTCTTTGCCGGGGTCCCTGGATTCTGACTTCTGCTGGGGAGGGAGAATCTATCAAATGTATGCAAAATGGTTGTGCGGAGCAGGGTGGTGAGAGAGAGAGAGGCTTCATAAGTTTCATTAGGTTCTCTGAGGAGTCTGAGCCCACCCTCCAAAAGTCCCAACCCTACAGTGCATTCATTTATTGAGCCTTATCTTTGGAGTAGAAGGAAAGTAATAGTAATAAACTTCATAATAGCATAGTTGCCACTTACAGGATACTCGCTCTGCGGAAGATAACTCATCTACACATTCCCACTCTGTGACTGCCAGTGATTCTTTGTGATTTGTTTTTGTTTTTGAGAGAGAGAGAGATAGCACATTCACGATCAGGTTTGGCGGGGGTGGAGTAGAGGGAGAGGGAGAGAGAGAATCCCAAGCAGGCACCACGCTCAATGTGGAGCCAGATGCAGGGCTCGATCTCACAACCCTGAGATCATGACCTAAGCTGAAATCAAGAGTTGGATACTTAACTGACTGAGCCACCCAGGCACCCCTCTGCCAATGATTCTCAAAACAATTCTTCATAGGAGCTGCTAAGCCTTTTTTTTTTTTTTAGCTTTCAGTTCTTCTTTTTAATGGTAGTAAAAGATACATAACATAAAATTTACCATTTTAACTATGTTTGAGTGTATAACTCAGTGGCGTTAAGTACATTCACATTATTATGCAACCATCACTACCATCTACCTCCAGAACTCTTTCCTCTTCCCAAATTGAAACTCTGTCCATTAAACACTAAGTCCTGATTCCCCCCCAGTCAAAACTCTGGCACACATCATTCTACTTTACAAACTCTATGTAGTTTGACTATTGTAGGTTACTCACGTAAGTAAAATCATTCAGTTTTCATATTTTTGTAACTGGCTTATTTCACTTAATATAATCTCCTCAAGGTTCATCCACATTGTAGCACAAGGTAGAATTTGCTTCCTTTTTAAGGCTGAATAATATTCCATTAAATGTACATACCATATTTATCTACCCATCCACCAATTAGCACTTGGGTTGCTTCTGCCATTCAGCTATTGTGAATAATGCTGCTATGAACTTGGGTCAACAAATAGGATCTGATAGCTTTCTCTTTATTTTACAAATGAGGACACACACACAGAGAAGGAAGTCATGCCAAAGGTCACATGGCTGACAGTGGTGGAGCCAGGATTTGAACCCAGGAAGACGGGCTCCAATCCCACGTCGGGTATCATATTGTGCTTTGATCCAGCTATTAAAAGCAAGCAGAGTCAGGCTGTCAATACTCATGTTTACATTAAATTTCTTTCTTCATACCCTATCGATGTCCAAGAAGCACTTAAAACTAATTAACTAATTAACTAGGTAAAACATAATACCAAACCATTAGAACAAGAATGAACAAGAACCAAGTAATAGGAGAATATGTGTTAAGAGATAAAGAGATAAGAAGCCTTGGCTTCTTACCTGAGTGTAAGGGGTAGCAGATGTTTCTGGAAGGTCAGTTTTACTTAAATATTTGGGAAGAAACATTAAGTTATTTCACTGGTATTTAAAGTCACAATTCTAGAGGGACTGGGTTCGAGATGGCAGTGTAGGAAAATACTGAACTCACCTCTCCCACAGACACACCAAATCTGCAGCTACACATAGATCAATTCCCTGTGAAAAAGACCTGAAAGCTAGCTGAGCAGCTTCTCCACAAGGATAAAAGGGCCACATGAGATAGGTAGGAGAGACAGAGATCCGGTCCCATCAAAAACCCCACCTCTGGTGCAGAGACCCACACTCGGGAGGGAATCTCACAAATATGGAGTATCTCCTGAGGAGCAAGGGATCCATGCCCTATATATGGCATCCCAACCCTTGGGACCTGCACCAGAGAGATGAGTCCCCAAAATATCTGGCTTTGAAAATCAATGTGGTTTATGTCTAGGATAAGCGTGGGCTGAAGGGAACAGGAAGTCCACTCTTAACGGGCCTGCATGCAGACGCACTCATCTAGATCATATGTGAGGAATATTAATTAGTTAATCTTTAAAGTATCTGCCAGAGGCAAAAAGGTCTAGTGGGACTTTCTCTGGGGATGGAGGGGTTGGTGGGCACCATTTTTGCATTCCCTCTACCTAGCTCATACCAGCAGGCTTGCCCATGGCCCCATGACAGCCAGCAGGCTTATCCTTCCCTGGTGCTGCCCAGCAGCCCTGCTCACACCAGCCAACACCAACAGCCCTTCCCACAATCCATGCAGGGGACACTCCTTGAGTGCCTGGCCCTGGCGTCCAGGGCATCCTGCATTGCTGGGCCCTATGGGACCAAAACAATTGGAGAGAGAGTTACTGGAAGGTTCCCACACCCCAGAGCACGGCACAGACAGTGAACTGAAACACACTCCCAGCCTTCCTGGGAAAAAAGGCCTATTTACTTGTCCTGAAGGGCAGCTTCAGGTTTGCTACACATCTAGAGGCAGCATAGCAGCAGCTCTTGGCGAATGTAGATCGGGGGACACCATCTTGGCACTTGCCCTTGGCCTCTTTACAGCTCCCTGGTACCTCCAGAGGTACTGGAGCCCTGGAGCCCCAATTTTTGCAACTGTCACCAACGGACACCTCTAAATCGCCTGCTCTGGAGGGCAGCAGGGGTTACAATTATGGTCTCATAAGACTGTATACGTATTCATACTTTAAAACCTGTTGCCTGAGGGTCTGACTTTCAATCAGCCTGAAACTAGGAGCTGCCTGCCACTGTTGGGCTAAATGCAGGTCTCCACTGATAGAGGAATGGATAAAGAAGGTGGGGCATATGTATAATAAATACTACTCGGCCATAAGAAAGAAGGAAATTTTGTCATTTACAACAAATGGATGAATCCAGAGGATACTATGCTAAGTGAAGTAAGTCAGATAAGGAAAGACAAATATAGTATGATTTTTTTAGATGTGGAATCTAAAAAACCAAACAAATGAAGAAACAAAACAAAATTCATAGGTATAAAGAATAGACTGGTGGCTATCAGACAGGAAAGATGGTTAGGGGGTGGGTGAAATGAGTAAAGGAGACAATTATAGGTGATGGATGGTAACCAGACTTATCACTTTGTGTATTTAAAGATGGAGTTACTATGTTGTACACCTGAAACTAATATAGTGTTATATGCCAATTTTACCTTGATCAGAAAGAATAAATACAAATAAATTTTTCCTTGGAGAAATATAGTTCTAGATTCAAGCAAATACTGATGTAATTTAAGCTAGCATATAAAAGGTATATAAATTTCCATATTTTGTAGATTTTCATTATGTAAATCTTATTATGAACATTTTCACACATAAGCAAAAGTAGAGAGATTTTTGATATCATGAGTTTCTGTATCTCCTCACAAGACTCAACTATTATCAAGACTTTGTATCATTTGTTCCCTTTTCTCTTTCTTCCTCCCTTCCTTATTCTTTAACTGGTAAAGAATTTTAAAATAAATTTCAACCTTCAAGTCATTTCACCTCTACATAGTTAGCACATACCACTTTATCGAAAAAAAGAAAGAAAAATAGAAACCAGACATTTTCTTACATAACTACTGTACCATTATCACACCCTAAAGAATTAAAAATAATTTCTTGGTGTCATGTAACACCCATTCCATATTCAGATTTCACTGAATATCTCAGTGTGTCTCCTGCCACTTGGCGCGAATGAATCGGGATCCCAACAAGACTCATATATTCTATGGCTGATAGTCTCTTAAGTCTCTTTTGATCTAGAGTTACCACTTTTCTTTTTTTCTTTTTTTAATGTTACTGACCCTTTGAAGATCAGCCAGGTCTGTTGTCCTGTACAAATCTCTCCCCCTGGATTCAGCTGTTCATTTCTTCTCGTTGTCATTTAACTTGTAGTTCTATCTCTATATTTTCTATAAATTGGAGTTCACTGAAAAGAATCTATTAGGTTGAACTCAAGCTCAACTCTGAGTCTCCTGTGTTTTGCCTTCTTTACCAGAATAGTTCCCAGAAGAAGAAGAGGAGGCGGAGGAGGAGGAGGAAGGAGAAGGGTGGGGGAGGGAGAAGAGAAGATTTCCCAAGTTGTGTACTCCCTCTTGCATCACATTAAGAGGCACCTACTATCTGACTCTCTCACCCTTGGTGATGTTCAGATGGTGACAGCCTGCTCTTTCCAATGTAAAAATCTCTACCAAACTCATGTATTGATTTCCTCGTTGATAATCTGTGCCTGAATTGGATACTTCATTGTAGGTCACAAAACAGTGACTTTCTAATTATGTTGCTGCTACTACATAACAAACTACCCCAAAACTTAATGGCTTAAACAAATAACCATTTTATTTGCTCACAATTCCACACATAGTGGCAGAGCTTGGCTGGGCAATTTTTCCTGATCATCCATGCAACACTGGCAGGGATCATTCATTCTACAGCATTCAGCTGGGCTGCACTGGTAAGTTCAACAGTGTTACCTGTCTGGCTCCTCAGCTCTCATCCATGTGGCCTCCCTTTTCACATGGCTAGCTTGGGCTTCCTTATGGCATGATGATCTCTAGGTAGTCTTATGAAACAACTGGCTTTGAAGGGGGAGTGTCCCAAGTGATAAAGACAGAAGTTGCAGGTCCCGGAAAATCCCGCCTTGGAAGGTACATAGCATGACTTCCACGTCACTCTATTGGTCAGAACAAGTCATAAGGTCAGCTTAGATCAAAATGATTGGGAAGAGACTTCATCTCTTGATGGGGAGTCACAGGTCACATGAGGAAAGAGGATGGGAGATGTCATTGGCGCCATCTTTGGAAGTGCCATCAATCACAATTACGGGTTGAGGAATCAGGTGGTGACAGCCTGATCTTTCCACCATGAAGATCCCATCACACTTCCATCTAATGGTTTTCCTCTATCAGTGACCTTTGCTCAAGTCAGATCATTCATTAGATGCTGTAAAAAGTGGCATTCTAGGGATGCCTGGGTGGCTCAGTCCGCTAAGTATCTGACTCTTGATTTTGACTCAGGTCCTCATCTCAGGATTGTGGAATCAAGCCCAGCGTTGGGCTCTGCACTCAGTGAGGAGTCTGCTTCTCTCTTTCTATCCCTATCCTTGCTCACATGCTCTAGCTCTCTCTCTCTCTTTCTCTCTCTTAAATAAATAAACAAACAAATAAATAAATCTTCTTTTAAAAAAGTGACATTCTAATTGAGTTCAATTTTCCACATTTTTAAAGATGTTATTTATTTATTTGAGAGCGGGAAAGAGCGTACGCAGGCACGCACGAGCTGGAAGAGGGACAGAAGGAGAAGCAGACTCCCCACTGAGCAGGGAGCCCAACAGGGGTTTAATCCCAGGACCCTGAGACCATGACCTGCGCTGAAATCAGACACCCAACCCACTGAGCCACCCAAGCGCCCCCTCCCCCACATTTTTTGTAAAAGATTTTCCTTCATCAACTAGAGCTGCTATATTTGTGCACAAAATATAGGATAAATGTTTGTTTTTTTTTTCTTTAGTTGCCAGCATTCCAAGGATTTGATATCTTAGTTACCTGGAATGGTTACCAGCAAATTGTTCTGTTTTGTATGTACTTGTGAATGGTTTTGTTGTCTTTAGCCGCGTACTGTTAGGATCACTGAGAGTTCACATTTTTCATATTTCATGTACTTTAATTAACTAGTCATCATTTTTTGATGCTCAGATTCACTCTACTGTGCATTAGATTGCTATGGCTTGTTTACTACTCATTGCAAGCCTGTACCCTGAAACATCATCAACTTTCTCTCTCCATCGCCCACATCCGTAATTTTTTTTAACTGAGTAAATGCTGAAATATTCAATTCACACTACAGGAGCTTTGCTTGTCTCCTTTGATTTTACCCTCGCATGTCTTTGCTCTTACTCTAAAAATACTGGCTCCAAGTTACTCATTTGCTTTATCCTACAAAGTACGTAAAATAAGCCCAGAGTGATATTACCAATATTACTGCTAACAATGAGATTACTGAATGGAGTTGAACACTGTGTTACACCTCTATGACCTATAAAATATTCCACTGTGGATGCACAGGTTAAATAATACCATCTAAAGTTACTTGAAAGCATTCTTTTCTCTGTGTGATAATGTCACCAAACAGCGACAGAGTGGGTTCATTCATTTCAGTGTGTTTTGAAATTTTAATTGTGTATTTTTTTCAGTCTGCAAAATATTGACATGATTCAGAGAAATCTCGTTTCCCCCTTGTCCCTCCGTGCCCTCTCCGTTAGGTAATGACCTGTATTTATTTTTGGTTTATCTCTCCAGTTTGCTTTTTGAAAATAAACATTAGCAAATTGGTAAATATATTTATATTGCTTCTTTTATGCAAACGGGTTGTGTTTGCTGCTTTCTCTCCATGTATAGAGCTCTTTCTCATTTCTATTTTTTGGGCTGTACAGAATTTCTTTGTAAATTGGATGCTCTGTTGTTTTATTCCCACAGTCCCAGATAAATGGAGACACCTGGGTTATTTACAATCTTTTGCTAATACTAGTATTTTGGAATGAACAATTTTGTGCATATGCCTTCCTGTATTTTTGGCAGTGTATCTATGGGATAGCTTCCTAGAAGTGAGATTTCTCGATCAAAGGGTAAAATCATATATAATTTTTCTAAACATTGTCTAATTCCTCTCCCTAGATGTACCATTTTACATCTTCACCAGGAAACATATGACAGGGCCCGTTTCCTCACAGTCTCACCCACAAATTATGCTAATTTCGTTTGTTTCTGTCAACCACCTGCTTACATCTTTTGCCCATTTTGCCATCAGATCGTTCACCTCAAATTTCCATCTCCAATTTGCAGAGCTCTTTATTATCAATGGCATTCACGGTTTATGACATAAGTGTGCCAGTGTTTTCTTTTGAATTTGTGTATGGTAGGCTTTGCCCACATTGGTTTTTGGGATGGGACCTGACGTTTTGAAGACGTTCCATGGTTAGGGGCCTCATCAGTCCAAGCCTGCACACCAGCAAGGGTCTATGGAGAAGTCCAAGAAGCTGCTACTTAGACTCACTTGCGCTGCTGCAATTGATAAAGGATTCAGCTCTGAGTCTCCTGTGTCTCCACTTCATAAGCAATCCAGCCAGAAGGATCTTGGCAAAAAGGAGGGTTCGGCCTGGTCCCTTTGCCTTAGATACAGTGGAAACATCTATCCTTGGGGAGCCCTCGTCTGGTCAGGGGGCTTCTTCAGAGACATTCAGAAGCAGGCTGGGGACTGACAAGTTGTCCCCACTCCCTCTTACAGCTGCTCATCTAATGTGGGAGCTGTGGCTGTGGTTCCCAACAAGGGAAATACCACATTCATGTCCCAGGGCATTTCCCTGCCTGCATCTGAGGGAAGAATGTTCTTCTGACTTAATGAGGGCTCAACTGGAGTGTGTGATGTTTGTGCTCTGAGGGCTCAGGAAAATGACTCAGAGGGACTTCATGATGTTATTCCCAGACACACAATCCACTCAGGATGACAAGTTCTCAGTAGCTAACTTACTCTCGGGCCCCAGTGACTAGTGAGAGTGGGCACCTTAGACAGTGGGCAGAAGGCGGTTGTTGAGTTTTGTTTCATGGGGAAACCAGATGGTATGTTCATGTGATCCGAAGCCCAAGGAGGCTGGAGGAACAGCAAGTCATTTCACTGTAAGGCAGAGAAGGAAAAGTGAAGACAGCATTTGGTTACATCATAATCTTGTGCATTCCCAGCCCTAATCACAAGCCCATGATGAAAAAATAGTAACATAATTGCATGACAAGACACAGTTTTATATCATGCTTTAAACTTCGCAAAGCACGTTCACATTGTAGGCTCACAGCAAGGGTGAGGAAAAGCATGTTTAAAGACCAGAAAACCTAAGCTAAATGAGGTTAACTTGGTCAAGAGCACACAGATGGTAAAGTGGAGGGTGGCTTAAATCCCACTGAGGCCAAGCTCAGGCCAGTGTCCCGGGCAGCCAGACAAGGCGCCGAGCTTAGAAGGGTCCGTGCTTGGATCAAGGCTCTGCTCTTGCCGTTTTATGGTTCTTAATTTTTGTACAGAGGGCCCTGTGTTTCATTTTGCCCAGGATCTTGCGAACTGTATAGCCAGGCATGCCCAGATTCCATTTTCTTTTTCCTTCTAAGAATTAAAGTATTCAATCAAACTTACTGAAACAAGATTTCTTGACTATCTTTTTGTTTCAAATAGAACCAATCATTTCAGTTTTGTTTAAGGACAATGGCAGATTATTGAAGATCCTAACATCTACCAGATAATGCTCTGGCTGCTTCACCAGACTCAGCCACCAGCACGAGGCCATGCTCAGATATTTACCCGGTGGCCACTTCTGATAATATTTTTTGGTTCCCAAAACACACAGAAAATAGCTGTCTTATTATTTGAGTCAGAATAGATATCTATTAAAACAAACAAACATAGCACAGAGATGTATAGAAGGAGAGAGGGAGGGAGGGAAGGAGAAGGAAAAAAAAGAAAGAAAAAAATAATTATTTTCATGGAATTTTGTTACACTGAATATTGATTCAATGTGGAGACCATGATGTGAAGTTCCAAAATCTTTTTTTTTTTCCTTTGGAAAGAGATATATGTGAAAGCTCAGTTTGTGTAAATCAGATTTAATCAGCAATCCCCTAGTGAGCTGGGAGCCTTCTTGCCACTTGCAAAAATACCTGACGTGACAATAAGACCCACAGAGGTCTCATTTATAGTGTCACTGAGGATCACAAAAGCCTTTCGCTTGAAATGCATATTTAATTTTTCTACAAAAATGTCTATAGTTTGCTATCTAACACTTGAAAATTCACAGTGATTAATATAAAGCGTGCTACACGGCAAGAAAAGAGAAAATGAGCGGAGATAGCTAAAGATAAAGAAACCCCAATCGATGCCTATCTGTGTATTCAAAAAGCATTTTATAGGGACCCGTACTTTTTCTGGGTCCCTTACTAAGCACTGGGCTTCAAAGAGACGTAATACAAATATAAAACATTTTCTGGTAAATATAATTACACAGGCCCCAGTTACTTAGGGAATATATAAAAAGATCCATTTTGTTCTTTACTATCATGGGCAAAAGGTTAACATACTGTATAAACTAACATCCATTAGTTGGAATGGCAAGATGGCCAGTTTAACCAGTTTCTTAAACAAGTCGATTAGAGAAGATCTTTGAGATATCCAATTTGATTTATTATTCACCTGGGAATTAACACAGAATGGATCTTGATATAAATTCCTCTGTAGGTTTCATTATATTGACATTTCAGAGGATAGATAATATATAGAACCCCTGGGTATATTACTATCAAGGATGCTATTGATTCTATCAGCAGCATTATCCTGCAATTTTCCCTCATAACTATTTATGCAAGTCTCTGTGGTTTGTAATTCAGCAGTAATCATCTTTTGTGGCTCTGTGATTTTCTTTGTGGGGGGGGGGAACCTGGGCTACATACTGAAACAAGGCTTGATTTTAAGTCCACAGATTTGGGGTTTAGTTTTAAGATAATGGAGAGGAGATCAAAGAAGTTTTAGAATTGGCATTAATTGTTAAGGATGAGAAGGAAACATTAGTCTTTTATTTCATTAGTTTCGTGAGGGGGATCAGAGATAAGCAGGGGCAAAGTGGGAGAACACAGATAAAATCAGAGACGTTTCCATAAGGGCAGCATGAGAGGAAATTAGCAGGAACCTGATGCTTGAACAAAGTTGCCTCTACTTTTCCTTGATCTGGGTCCCCGCTGGCTCCTCTGGGAGCTGCTTCTGAGTGTTTTGCAGGCCAGAACTGGGGGGCAGGAGCGAGGTCGGGGATGGGGGCCGTGGAGGGGGTGGCCACTGGCTTTTCTTGGTTTAATTGAAGGATGGGACATCCAGGTGATTATGCAAAACGTGCTTGTTTACTCTTCTCTGTTAGTGGTGAGGAAGAAGCGAGGGGAAGGGAAATGGACCAGGCCGGACACCGGACACCAAAGCGCCAGACATCCAAGTTCATCATCATAATTAGAGAGGGGTGCTCAGCGCTCCTCCGAATGGATACCTGGGCCTTCTTAAGGACCCTCTAGGGAATTGGGACATGACTGCCCTCATCAGGTCTAAACGACTGAGGATGACTAAAAGCCCAGAACAGGAACTCAGTCTCCAAAATAACATGTTCTCAGTCCCAGGATCGTAAGTCGGTGTACTTCACGCGCAGGCAACGTGCAGTCCCGCACGCGCGCAGCCCACCACGCCTACAGCAGTGGCCGGATCTGCCCGCAGGCAGAAATGGTCCAAGGGGCGCGGGGACGCCCTCCCCACCACCTCGGAACAGCCCCGGGCCCTGTAGCAGAATCCACCTGGGGCAGGGCTCTTATATGCCTGGCCTCGTTCTATCGTGACTCAGTAGAGAGACTTTCTGGCCAAGTCTGGCGGACCATGTTATTTCTCTTCCTCTCCACGTTCCCACTGGAACAGAGATGCAGAGCTCCCTTAACATTGGCTTTCTTAATCTAGGAAATTCACGGAGCCTCTCGCCTTGTAATACACAGTCTGTCTCATTCATAAAGTCTTGTCCTGGAAAATGCCTCATTCATTCCTGCAGAAGACCCACAGTTGGGAGAGCAAGGGCATTCAAAACCTTGGGAGGTGGAAGACAATAGTGGAGTGCTTGGCAGCCGCTTCCAGGCTGCTTTAGCAACGCGCACCGACGCCAGGGAGAGGATAAAACGCTGCAGTTGTTTACTTGTCTCTCCGGAGCAAAAGGGTCTCTTCGCCTCTACGGTAGATGCCAAATCCTCGGGACCTGAGCAAGGACATGATGAGTTGCGTCGTGGATTGGCACGAAGTCATGTACTCCAAAACAGCCAGGCATTTTGCTTGAAAGCGTTCCTTGTGAAAAGAGAAACCGCGAATCGTGGGATCCCGTTGTCAATCAGGGGTGAGCCCGCTTCCTCTCCCACTGGCCGCCGCGCAGAATGCCCACCGTGCTCCCCGGTGCCTGGGCCCCGAAGCCAGGTTGGCCCTCTCCTTTGCCACCCAACCCACATGCTTCCGTTTCCAAATCTGATCGCAGGTGACTTCAATCTTTCCAGTGTTCCCCACATTCGTAATTGCAAAATAATAAACATGAACAAAATTCAGATTAATAGAGCATCCAGTGCAACTCCTTTTGCAGAGAAGAACCCTCTGGAATCCTGAGCATAAAAGGGCTGTGTTTATTCCTCCACCAGCGGCATAATGTGACTGATTTACAAGAGTTTAACTCAAGTGTTAATCTGACAGTGACGAAGAGCTCCTCACTGGTACCGTCACTTACACTATCATATTAGTTGCCTCGTCTATTAAAGCAGTGTGGTCGATAATTGGAATGCTTTTATGTCTAGTGGTTCTGACAAGCCTCTCTTCAAGTCACATATGGGCGGTCTAGTTCTACGCTCAGACCAACAGTGGCAAATAATTTAAGCTGAGAAAGTATTGTTCTCCTCGTATTGTGGAGCAAGGGCAGTTCAAGGAAAGTGAGACTGTGTGCATGGCTACCTGCTGGTGTGTAGTAAAATAAGATGGACATGATACCGGGTTGGGAGTACAATTAAATCTATTTTGCACCAATGTGTTGCTGGACAGATGAGTTTCCACATGGCAGAGCTTTATGATCTTTAAGGTAGACTGAACTAATAGATTGGTGTGGAACGCACTGAAGTTACCAAGGATGAGAAAGCAGGCAGGAGTACATTTGAACTACAGGTTTCTCATATGCTCCACGTCATGCTGAGTTTTTATAGCTCCTGGCTTTCAAAAAGCCTGTTTCAAAGAGGTTTGCGCTAGACTGGGCATGCAGTTTTGCTCTGCAGATATTGTCGCTACCGATTTAGTGGAATGCAATTAGGAAGCCTAAATTAAGTGGTAATGGAGAACCAGCTCTTGAAACTGGGGTTTCCACGGCAACCACTGCTTACAATACAGCCTTCAGTTAGTTTTCCCACTTTATCTGCAAAATGCACAATTGAGCTTTAAAACAGCTCGGCGCTGAAAAACACACTGTAAACAACTGTTTGCAATGAGAGTTTTACACTGTCTTTAAATACAACAAACTATCACATAAAATTTACTTGTCCTCCCTAATAAAGCAAAATCTGAGTTGCCAATCAGTGAGTGATCTTAAAATTTATTATCCCTTTCCCATTTGGGAATTTTATTTTTAAGGGAAGATGTCACGAGTCATTGGGTCTCTTAACTTTGGTCATTCTTGCTCCATTTTCAGTTCCCCTGATGATCTGTGCATCCTACCAGTCCCTTGCTGACTGAAATGCATTTTTCATTTCAGCAAACAGAGTTGCCTTGAATAAACACACAGTGCGCTCCTTTTCAAGGTTCTTTTCATATTTTGATAACACTTTGCAGATGATTCTTTTATTTCCTCTTTGTAGCATGTCATGGACTTGCAAGACTTTCATATTTACTTATTTGTATTTATCCTCTCTCCAGATTACTACCCCTTTGAGTCTTTGAAAGCTCACGTTCCATTTCTCTATACGTTCAGTGGTAAACCAACTGGAAACTTGTGTGCCAACATATGTAGACAAGACGAGAAGGAGTTCAAAGACACTATCGAAATAGGTGTATTTTTAAACACACAGTTGTTTAAAAGAACCATGGAGAATGTGTACTTTTGCAAAATGCATTTTCTTTCATGGTAGGCAATCCATATTTTATTATTACAAAATTCTCACTTTTGTTTAGGTGCATCAAGAATACACACACATGTATCAGTGATATATGTGTATGCATTTTTTTTAGCGGGGAAAAGAATCAAATTGAGCTCTGCAAAGAAAAGAGGATGGAATCAAATTTGGGGTCTTGTAGCTATCACACTCTGTTTAATTGCCAGTCTTAACGGGAGGAGCACTGGAACATGTCCGGACAGATTCGGGCAGCTGGTGAAAACTCATGAATCCTCTGCAGCACAGAAGGTAACATTTCCCTGCCGTTTGTGCTCTCTCAAGGTTGTCGTCTCATACGTGTGCTATTTTCACTGCGAGAACACTCCAAGAGAGGGGCAGAAAGCATGTGTGTGTCATTATAGTACCTCTCACTTAGGCGGCTTTGGGCGACACAACTAGATTCCAGGGTCAGTGGTCATGTCTGCGGCTCCACTGGACGTGTTCTCTGTAGACTTGATCTCCCAGGTGGGAGATGGTGCCCTTCCCAGTCAGCCTGTACCTTCAGCAGTGTGGCCTGGTTCTCTCAATTCCGATTTATTGCGAAGTCTGCAATTTTGACCAACAGACAGCCAGCAGTTTGAGATGGTGCTGGTGCTTTACAGAAAACCATTTTTCTCACTCCTCTGTGATACTGTCACCGTGGTTTCGACAATTTTCCCATTTCAAGAACGTAAATATTGAAGAAAACCAAAGAATCGCATAAAAAACATGTCGGCTGATATTTTAATAAGGCTCGTGGTATTTTGAAAAGGGTCTTTGTTGCATATCTTGACATTGCTGTAAACTCAACCAGAGCTTTGTTGTAGCTCTTTATTATAAAAATATGTCTGTCAACTTAAGTCTTTAAGAATTTAAACTTGGAGCAATTATATCTCTCCTTTCATTCAGTAATTGATAAACTTGAGAGACAGTCTCCAGTCTCATCCCAACTACTGATGAGATGTGCAGTGTATTTTTCCCACGCCTCAAAATAAAACATGAATTCAATGGGTTCTAAATTTAAATCTTCTATGGGAAAAAACCTGGAGTAGTAATATGTCATGATTTTTGGTCAGCATCTTGTTTCAACTTTCCTGGCATTCCCTCCAAAGTACAAAAGGACACGCTGAAATTACCCTACTCTGGAAATAAGGTGCATATGGGTGTATATACGCATTCAACTCCATTTGACACATCTTTGGGGTGAAGAGAAAGTTCTAGTGTGAGAAAATATCTTAGCATATTCTAAAACTCCATTTTTTGAAAGCTATAGTTTAGAGTAAATATATGTTCTATGATTTGCCCTCTCCAGGAAGCAGATGCTAACTCTGTCCCCTGACATTTTGGAGGCTGCACCACATGGAAGTCCACGAAGGGTCAAAAACGGGTCCCATGGCACTTGGCTGTGGAGCTCTCCTCCCAACGGTACAAAGAACTCCATGCCCAGGTGGTCAGTGTGCCAGGGACCACCAGGGACAGACTCTGCCAAGTGCCTATCTCTGTGTGTGCATGTCTCTCCTTCCCTGCACAGAAGAGTGTCCACACCACCCACTTCCCATCACTGAATTCTTAGGAACTTACAATTACCCTTAACTTTTTTAATTTCCTTCTTCTTCTACTTAAACTTTAATTTCAGGTATCGTCTACATAACACAGAAGTCACGTTCCAGGTAGAATTAGAAGAAAATTAACTTGGGGTGCAGGATGGAAGTTTTTTGCCTTGTATTCCATCTGAATAACTCAAAGTCAACCTGAATAAAAGGAATACTATTAATCCATCTCCACTTTCTACTTTGTCACAACTTACATTTTGGTTCTAACTGGTGTTATTTTAATTGCAGTAATGAATATTCCATGTTTCATTATGAGGGCAGCATACACAAAATGGTGCTGGGAAAGTTCTTTTGGATCTTTGTGGTTCATTTCAGTTTTGAAGATTAACTGCACATTTCATCTTTTAATGACTATATAAGTGTTGAATTCCTTTCTCAGAGAAAAACTATGGTTAAATTATTGTGTCAAATTATTGTATTTCATTCTGTCTCCGGTGGGGGGAAGGGAGAAGCTGGAGGTGGATATGTGTGTTTTTTCTTAAGCTATGTTAGCTTTATTTTTTCTATTTTTTTTAAGATTTTGTTTATTTATTTGATAGAGCAAGGATGAGCAAGAAAAAGAGCAGGAGCGGGGGGGGGGGGCAGAGGGGGAGGGGCACAGGGAGAGGGAAAAGTAGATCCCCTTCCCCAGCCCCTCCCTGAGCAGGGAGCCTAACTCGGGCTCGTGAGATCATGACCTGAGCTGAAGGCAGACGCTTAACTGACTGAGCCCCCCAGGCACCCCACGATGTTAGTTCTAAACATGTGAGGAGCCCAAAGGTTAAAGTGGATTAAAATGCTGTCTGCCATGAAGTTTAGAAACTGAAATAAATATGGTCGGTAAAAGATGCTCTTTGTTTTGATTACACAGAAATGCCTTTGTGATCCTTTTCTTTCAGGTGAAATAAACATCTCTGAAATAAGCGCAATAAATATGTTTCTAAGTACGGTGTATTGTGATTGTAATTAGCTCGTCCCTCTTTATGAAGTGGCGGGCATCAGTTTGTATCTAATTACCTCTGAGCAGTTTGCTGGCTTCCTATTTTGGTGAAAAGTCTCACAATACTTCTTTACAACCGTAAAGACACTCATTGGCTTATACTGAGGGCTTTATGGTCACCTTGCCTTCTTTTTATCTGAGGGAAAAAATTAAAGGTGAGCATCTTTACGGATCTCTCTTTAAACCCAGCAATCTGTGCACACTGAAGAAACAATGACTGATAGGCTGGCTGATATTCTGTAATAAATTCTTGCATTTATAGACTTTTCCTTGACTAGGTAGCTGGTAATGCCATAGAAATTGATTATTTGTGATGTTCTTATCACTGCTTAAAATATTTCATTACTTTTCCCACACAGATTTGGATTTGGCTTGCTGGATGCACGGTGACTAATGAAGGAAGCCCCTTCACCAGACAGACTGTCCCGGGGCACAAGGTTGTGTCGATAGCAAAACTGATCTGAATGAATCACGTCAGATTTGATTTCTGTGGAATTTAAGAGCTCAGAAATGAAGAGGCAGTTGAGTTTTCTGTGCTTCAAAAGTCTCTTTCAATAAAGTCTTGACACCCTATAAAAAGCGCATACTGCTTTACTTAAAACATCAGGACATTTATATATCTATTTCTATAGATATAACATACCCTATAATTTTTATATTGTTTAGCATATGGGGACAGGTGACTTGGAATTCTACAGATTAATCTTAAATCCCTAATGTATAAAGGTTAATACAATTAAAAGCTAAATTAAAATAAACAAAATAATAGATGCAAAACAGTAATCTTCCAGAAGAAAAAAACCCCACAATTTTAGGGCAATGATCTCATAGTAGCTACCCTTAACTCTATGCATGCAATTATCTAATTTAACAGTTCTGGATGTTACTTGGTCTCCTGATTAAATAAAGATATATCAATTCATAACTAAGTGTTGTTTCAATATCATTTAGTGCCTGTAGATAAGTCTTGTTGCTAGGGCACCATATGCTAAATATATATTGGACACATCAATATTCTAAATCAATGGTCAAACAATAGGTACTCTGACTTTGAGTCATAACTCTGACTTTGACTTATAATGCCCTCACAACTTTGGGTTGAGTCAAACAAATTGTGCCTCTGTCCTAATTGGAAATAACTCCTTTGATCTCCCAACCTGAGCACATCCGCCTTTGGGAAGCTCAGGTGGAAATGTTGTTCTTGCTAAAAACTACATAGAAAAATTCCTTGGGTGAGCTTTCCTAAAATGCTGTGCTAAGTGTGTCTCAGGCTAAGCCAGTTTTGTCCTAATGAAAATGCCAAGTGTGCATGCACCCGTACGCCCGCTTCATGGCACCGTGTCATATGGATACATCCAACTTTTCCAGAGCATGATCATTTCTGAAACCCACAGTCTCTTTGCATGTGGTCAACACTTGATAAGTATTCTTTGCATTTAATTTAAAGGAATTGAATAAAGGAGTTAATAATAATCAATATGACATGTTTTGCTGTCTCATAATTATCTGCTAAGCTGTCTCCAGACCATACCATAAGTCCTTTGAGAACAGGAATTCTGTCTTATTTATCTTAATATCCATAAAATCTAAATGAGCATCTAATGTGTTGCTGCTGGGTGGGACTTTGAGGGTTATATGCATGGCACATGAGCGTGTGCTGGCTCATGCTTGTCCAGTCTGAACCAGGAGCAGAACGGGAGAGAGTTCATTACGCTAGACCATTGCACCAGCAAGATGAAACTATGATAAATTGAGAATGAATAATTTTAAGAGCTAAATATAATTTTTGAGCAGCCCCATGGGAACGAATGTCATTTGTTAAAAACATGCTTCAGTTCTGGAAGAAAATAGGGCAAGTTCAAACCCTCACTCTAGCGCATTCCAACCCTGTGATCCAGGGAAAGCGACTCACCCTTTCAAATCTTCTGCTGTCTCCTCCTAAGTGAGGAGAATAAAATTCCCCTTAGACTTGAATGTAAAGACTCACTGAGATTCATCGTGGACAGTTCTTAGAAGATTATAAAATCACATATGGTTCAATTTTTTTCTCCTCTCTTGATTTCTGGTGATTGTAATCTCTGATTCTTATGCTGAGAAATCAGGAGCCTTGGACTTCATTAGAATGTTCCATTTTAATTGGTAATAAATCTTCGGTCTTTTGTATTTTTCAACTGTTGGTTTTAATTATGCTTCCAGGATTATTTTTTGTCTGACTGGCTTTCATTCTCCTCCAACTCTGTTATTTCATCTCTACAGTAAAAGATCCTAAATCTTAGCATCTGGTAACAACCTAGAAATCTGGATAACTTTTATGACACAAAGTACAACATATTTTTATTCATCACACGTCTTCATATCATTTACGAGTATGTAATTTTGATTTTTGCCTCATATCTTTTTAAACATTTAATTTTTTTTCCAGAATCTTTCATTACGGTGTCAGCCCCAACATCTGATAAATTGCTTGTAAAAAGTATGGGCACGGAATTTTTGTTTGGTTTTCAGAAATCTTTTAGGAGGGCAAGAATCTTTGTCTTTCTAGAACAGTGCCTGGCTGACACATAATTGGCACTCAGTAAACTTTACGTGTGGAACGAAAGCTGGATGAATATAAAGGCATCTAATTTTAAAAATTAAATAAATAAACGTATCTCTTAATTTATTATGAAATTCATATTTTCAGCAGGCAACCATGAGCAAAACTTAAATCTCCAATGTCACAGAAAAGTTAAAAAGACCCTTATGTAATCATAACTATATACAAATGTAGACCACAAAATTAATGGAAATGATGATGCATAATTTGCATAATAAGAACAGCAAAGAGCTATATGAGCTCAGTGCTTTAGAAACATTACTCACTTAATCCATGGGACAGCCCTGATTTCACAGTCCCATTTTACCAATGAGGAAACAGAGACAGAGGGATCCAGTAACTTGTCCAGGGAAGGAGTGGGGCCAGGCTTTGAAATCAGCAGTCAGGCTCCATGATGTATGCAATACACTATGGTACCTCGTGGCCAAGGAGTTATAATAGCAGTAAGTTTTTGAGCTTATTTTCCTGCCTACATTGCATGAGACTGTGTATTAAAGGCCACACCTGTACGTGTTTTGTGGGCTTATTAGTCCTATCTTAACAGTAAAAGTTGAGAATACTAATCCGTTCACATGCCTCATCTGCCTCGCTTAAGCTCTACATCCCTCCATCTCTGTTAGTTTTATTATTCTGCCAACCTAAGACCTTCTCAGCATCTTCTCTTCTAATGCTGCCATCAACCATGCCAAATACCTCCAAATACCTGCTCCAACGCATTGTCTCCTTTGTAACTTACCCTGAAATGCACAACTCCAATATTCATTGGCAGAATACTGCTATTCTTTCTCCCCTGTCTCTAAAATAACCCATCTATCATTTGCAGTTGAGATTTTTTTTTCCATAGACTTCTTTAAACCATTTCTTCACTTCTATTGGGAAAGGGGATGTTTCAAAATTAATAAAATTACATGTTAGATTGTCTTGCGCTCAAAAACCTTGTCAAAGAATTGAAGTTATATTTAATGAGCCATGTAAACTCCATTGATGTGTTTCAGGAGATGAAATACTATCCCCATTCTCCTAACTTTATTTAAAAGAAGACTATATGGGGCATCATGATGCTTATCCTCTGATTCCACTGGATGAAAATGGCAAAGCAGATTACCAGATAAACCCTTCGGTGCCACCCCAATTTGGTTGTTCCTCAATCCATCCACCCTTTCCTTTTAAAGAACTTCATCCTTTGCACAATTCGTCCATATTCTTCTGATATAGAAATTATTTCCTTAAGATTTAAGCCACATCTAAAAACATGCTGTTTGAAAACTTTGGCTTTTCAACAAGACAATATGACCCTTGGAAACCAGGAGTTGTCCTTTCTTCCCATTGCCAACTTGGAGGAACAATTGTCCAGGAGTTTTAACTGTGCAGAAAGAGTCCTGATTGTTTTACAGCTAAAAGGGATCATAAAAGAGTGATTTGGGCAATGTTTGCCCCCATCTGAACCAGGAGACTGTCTTGTGTCTGTTCTCCCCCATCTGAAGGGCAAAACTGAGCCTCATGCTTTCATTCTACATTTACTGAACATCTGCGTGTCAGAAACTGTGCTGGGCAGAGTTTACATGGGAAGGCAGACGTGTGCACACATAAATAAGGTTCAGAATAATATGGATTATGCTAAGAGCAAATGCAAAATGTGATTGGAGCCTGAGTGAGAGAGCTGTTCGCACTGCTAATGAACTTTCTGGAAAGGTTTCTTGCAGAAAGCCTACATGACAGTTTCCAGTTGACAGAAAGGTAGAAGACATAACAGCAATAAAAAAATAAAAAATAAGTAATTTTTAAAAAGCATGTGAAAGGTATGGAGGAATAAATATCCTGGCGTATTCAGTGAAGAACAAGATGCTTGATGTAGCTGGAAGCTTGAAAAGGTGGGGAGGAAGAAGCAAATAACATGCTTTAAAGACATATACAGGTAGTCATTTATTTGTTCAAGCCACACATATTTATTGAGCACATCCTAGAGCCAGGCACATGATAGAGCTATAGCAGGGAACAAGCAGACTTGGCCCTGGCCCTCAGGGAACTTGAGGTCTAGTGCAGAAGTCAGGTTTTGAAGAAACCATTGACCAGAGTGCTAAGTTCTGAACAGCATTGCCATGCCCTGTTACTTTCAGGTGTCATAGTGCAGGAAAAAGCAAACCTCAAATTTTCCAAGCCAAAAATGTTGACATGACCCAGCTTGTCAAATTTTTAGTGTGATATGTCTTCCCAAGTGTGGAATTTTCTTTGCCACTTGACAATAGCAACAACAAAAACAGTAAAATACCAAAAATCCATGGAATGAGAATTGCTCATCACCTAAACGGAAAAAGATGCAAAAGTCTATATTATATGGCTTCAAAAGAGTTATCATCACCATCACCAACATCACCACCATCATCACCACCATCATCATCACCATCATCAGCAGCATCCTCATCATCACCAGCATCCTCATCATCACCATCTGCAACACCATCACCATCATCACCACCATCATCATCACCATCACCATCACCATCACCATCATCATCACCACCACGATAACCATCATCATCATCATCATCAAGAATCCTGCTAGTACTAGTATTTTTAGCCTGAACCCTATGCCAGGTGTTCTGTTGAGAGTTTTGCTTTTCCCCTCTCATGAATCCTCAAGACAAATGTTTTGGTAGTTGCGGTATTCCTCTCTGTGTTACAGATGAAGAAACTGAGAATCAGAGATGAAAAGAAAGTACAGATATCTTTCAGGGATTATTAGATGCTGGCTCTGAGTGAATGTCAATTCCTAGGGAACCAGAACACCACTGTGGTCCACGAAGAGTTAGAAAGATAAGGTTTGAGATCTGTGAACCCATCCTGTGGTTGGTGCCTCCTTCCTAAACTGGATAAGATGTGGTTGGAAATTGAGCCATAGCATAAGGAAGGCCAAGTGGAAATCTTTGGAACTGTATTCCCATACCATTACCTTCACACAAAATAGTAAACCAAAAGCAATACCACACATCACAGGTGGAATCATGGAGGTAAAAACCACCATCAAAGACCTGAAAAGGTCATTTTGGTCTAGTCATTCCATCCCAAGCCCACTGAATTCAACCATTTAGTGTATGCAAAAGAAAAGTGGATCTTGAAAAATGTTGGCTTTTCAAAAACTTGGTCAGACTGTGATATTAAAGGTTCCTTGCTATACCTAAAGTAATCTCATTATTGAAGCAACTCAACAGATCCTGGTACCCAGTGTACATCTATCAATCTGATGAACTTTTTTTCTTTCCCAGTAATTCACTACAAATTCACTACAAGTAATTTGCTTTCACCTGAAAAAAGTACACCACACCCTCTTATCTCATGCTGTCATAATTGATCCCACAGAGACATTGATCATCTGACATTGCATAAGGCAGAATGTTGATAACAGGTATGCTAGGTTTCTTGGTGAGGCACGGGAGCACCAAGGTAGGAGATAAAAATTCAAAGACTTGGCCCTACATCGAAATTTCAGTAGTT
Source organism: Callorhinus ursinus (assembly GCF_003265705.2). NCBI lineage: Eukaryota > Metazoa > Chordata > Mammalia > Carnivora > Otariidae > Callorhinus > Callorhinus ursinus. Next base: position 84,013,042 of record NW_027397072.1, read on the forward strand.
CCAGTTGTCTGGAACATACTAGGAAAGCCTCTTCAAATTGCAATTAAAATGCTGCATCGTGAACCCACCACAACTAAGAAAGTGGCCTCCTTGAACTTTAGAGGCAATATATACTACATTCACTGGTGTTGCTTCTGTCCATTTACCAAATAAACCAAAAGGGCACCACCTTTTAGGGAGACCCAGGAAGAAAGAGGACTTTCCAGAGGGCCCTGGTAACTGCAAACATTCAGAACTTGAGATACAGAAGATCTAGTTGTGTTCAAAGCATCTGTGGCAGAGTTGGACACTGTACAGACCCAAACTCATAAGACTTTGAAGCAAAGTTATGTTACCAAGAATATAATTATTCTCCTTTTGAGAAACAGACCTTGGGTCACTTCTGAATCCTGGTAGACTGCATACTTGACTATGGGACAATGAGTAACCATGTGTCCTTAACTAACCATCCAGAACTTGGTGTTACCTGAGTCACCAAGCCATGAAGTTGGATGTACCCAGCACTCAAGCATGTCAGGTTCAAGACTCATGGGGAGTTCTTAATGAAAAGTTGCCTTAAAAAGAAAAAAATGGAGCCTGGTTTATGGACTGGCCTACATGATAATACTGGTAATAGTCATGAGTGGACTTTTCATACATCGCACTCCCTGAGAGACAATGGAAAAAGGAAACCCCCCTTTAAGGCAGAACTTCAAGTGGCACATCTGGTTGGTCTTGGTTTGTTTCTGTTTTATGTTGTTTTGTCTTTTACTTTGTCTAGAAAGATAAGCAGAGGTATAGATCTACACTAATTCATGGGACATGGGTAATGGTTTCGCCATATGGTAAAAGGTTTGGGAAAACCAAGAGTAAAGGATGAGTGACAAGGTAGTTTGGAGAATAGGTATATGAATGAATACGCTAGAATGGTCTCAGAGTGGGATGTGAATGCTCACAAAAAGGTCTCCTGTGGAAGAGGTTCTCAATCATCAGAGGAGCAAGACAGGATCCTGTGGACATCTGTCGGCCTCATTTTCCAACTACCCCAACACTTTGTCAATGGACTCATGCATTAAGTAGCTAGAGTGGCAAAAATGGAGGTGATCGTGGATTTCTTTTCAACAAGACTGGTCTAGCTGGCCTCAGAAGTCAAAGTGCACCCAACCACCAGGTAGCAGATGAGTTATAACTGAACCCCTTCCAAAATGGCAGGGGCCTCGGTGTCTTCTCTAGCATGAAAACATATGGAAAGGGAGGTTTCCTTTGCTTCCTCACCTTCCTTCTAACAACAACCCCCAGGACATATTGAATGCAATATTTGCAGAGTATCCAACACGTTGCTTCTGATTAAGAACTGATTTTACAGCAAAGAAAGTGACACAGTAGGATGGCACTCAAAGGATTCACCAAGTTTACCATGCCTTCTATCCCCAGAAGCAGCTGGCCTTAAAGAACCCCCAGAATCGCCTACCAAAGCCTCAGTAGTGGCACCAACAGAGAAGCAACAACCTTGCAAAGTTAGGGTTCTGTCTTAGAGTTGCAGTATATGCTCTGAACCGGCAACCAACATGCAGCACTGTTTCTTCTTGCTGGAAAATGCCAGTCCAGCATGCAAGAGAAGGGAGTAAGGTTGGCATTTTTCACTTTTCCACTTAATAATGCACCTTCAACAGCATAGGGAATATCATCAATGGCACTGTAATAGCGTTGTATGGTGACAGATGGGAGCTACACTCATGGTGAGCGTGGCATGACATATAGGGTTGTTGTCAGATGTTGTACACTTGAGACAAATGTAACATTGTGCGTCAACTATACTCAAATTAAAAAAGAAGAAACACCCCACACCCTCAAAATTAACGGTTTCCTGGGCCTGCAGATTTGGGCCTTATTTCTTCAGAAGCCCAAGTATGAAGGGCAGAATGCTCCCTCTCTTCCCCACAGGCTCAGTCTAAAAACGGATCCTCCAGCCCTCCAATGATTGTCAGCACCAAGTAACTGGTAATAAACTCTTTTTTGTTTAAACTAGCTAGGTAGGTTTTGGTTGTTTGAAACTGATCAGTAACTGATCAAATAGCAGAAGTGCATTACCAAATAATAAGGTGTCAAAATCCCCTTGACTATCTGTGCTCTTTGACACAGAGCTCTCTTCTAGGAATGATCTGAAGAAAATGAATGCACAGAAATACCTTTTTCCAATCTGGAAATGTTGAACTTAACCCCCATCTCTAACAAATGGTGTGATTGATAAATGAACAAGAGCAATCTACATAATCAAATTCATCCCAGAAATTTCAGAATGATAGTCTACCTTTCAACAGAGAAGAAAAATCTCCTAGAATTTAGAGTGAATATATGTTTCTCAAAGAAAACACAACCCAGGGATACATGTAGCTTAGAATTTAACTTTCCATAGATGCTTATTATTTTTTCATGTACTTGGAGAAGAGGGGAAGGAATAAGGAAGAGTAGACAAGACTCTAAAGTGCTTTGTATATTTTGTCAGATTTCCCATTAAGAAGTAATATATGCATTTTTTTATCATTTAAGTTATAAGAATGAAGTCACAGTGAATGTTTTGGTCATCATTGACTTCACAGCTGTTTATTGAGTGCCCACTGGATGCCATCAACTCTAAGACCAAGACGAAAAGGCACAGGTCTGCCCTACACAAGTTTCGACTCAGTGGGAGGGACTGGACTTGATGATTAATTTCAAAAGTTGGTCCTGGTTACACTGGTGCTCTCTCCTGAATCTTGCTCTTTCTTGCCCCTTCTGCATGTCACGAGGGAGCCTCTAGTGACGTCAGAAGGTGGTCACAGTTCAACTGTAACGTATAACAAGCGTCTCAAATTATTCCCTCCTGCTATAGTTTAGATCCAGGGATGTTGTCACATAAGAACTTTAAAATAGTTTCCTGATCTTTATTCTTTCTTTTTAAAACTCTGGATTTTATTTCTACCCCCTTAACTGCCACCTTATCTAACTTCAAAAGTTGTCTTCCTTGGTCCAGAGCAAATGCTGGGGCCGTCAGCAGCACATCATCGCCCAGCCGTTGTGCCCTGGCTCGAGCAAGTTCCTTTCAGTTGATTGACACCTCCCCTGTTAAATTCCATGGCACACATTCTCGACTTCCTGCCATTCCTGGAGCTGAGCCAAGAGACACTGAAATCCACAGACGCATTTGATGGATAGAGGACCACTATAAATAAGCCATTCTTTGCCCAATTGCCATGTTCAGGTATTAAAAACTTCCTGGGCCTGATGTCTCTAGTCATTGCTTCACGATCAAATTTTTATGAGATGGAGAAAAAAAGCAATGTCATCGACTGTGTATTTGGGTTTTTAAAAATCAACACTCAACTGTTGGGACGTCTCAGGGAATTCACTGGTGCAACCCTCTACATACTGCTCATATGAATCTGGGTGCTGCATGAAATAAAAGTATTCCCTCTACAGTTAGAGCTCCTTTTTTTTTTTAAAGACACCCAATCTGTATTTATTTTTCACATAGCTCGAGCCCTACCACCTCCAAGACACGATCCCGATACTCAAAAGCATGGAGAGGAGGAAAAGCCAAATTCAACTGGTGTAGATAATCATTACCTTCTAGGCTTGCGGAGCTCAGTGTAGACGGGAACAAAGATAGAGATGAAGAGATAGGGAAAGAGATTGAGAAATCAATAGAGAGTGGAGGGAAGGGAAAGGTAGATAAGATGTAGATGGGCAAAGAGAAGATGAAAGATGTCCCAGGTGGAAGGGAGGAGCAACTCTGAAGACAAGCCCGACCTGAGGGCAAATGACATTGAAGTTTCTTCAAACCATTTGTCATCCGAGTGCATTGTACAAAAATCAGCCAGGGTGCCCTAATGATGCTTGTCCCGGTGTTCTGTCTTACACTTGTCCTGATTCATCCTAGGTACGACACTTGCAAGTCATATGATTATGAGACAAAGACACTGTGGCTCAGAGACTGCCAAGGTCAAGCAGGTTGGCTGAGGTCAATAACCAATAAGGGCTAGAGTTAGAACCAAAGTCCAGATTGGTCCGGCTCCGAATCCTGTGCTCTTTCCCCCTCTCCCCCTGGCCTTCCTCCAGCAGCCTAACTTCCCATGCCATAAAATCCACATGCAGGAGGAATCCCTCTCAGCTGTGAAATCAGATCCACCCTAATGTCCAGAATGCTCCAGGTCTGCCCACCTGGTGGGACTCTGCTCGCCACCCAGGATGTCTGAGGGCAAACCTTGCAGGCCACCCATGTGCTGATGAAGGGGCTGATTGGTTTCCAGGCCTGTCCCCTTTGGGCATGCTAGGGAAGCTGGGCGTGCAATAGCCCTACAACAGCCCTCAGAGACACCTCCTTTCTGCCCTGGAAGAATCAATCTCACTGCATCTCCCTGGACACTTAGGGAAGCAAAGAAACTCATTAATTATCATCACTGTGGTTAATACTATTACGGCAGGTGCTGGACTCTTTGCCACCATTTTGAAAACTAATGGTGTTTGCCTAGAAATTCTGTGAATACAGAGGAGCCTTGTCTCTCTCCACACAGATATCAAGAAGGAAAATATTACTGCACAGAAGAGATATTGGCATGTTGAATCATCCCATCATTCACCCTCAAAAGTGAGCTCAAGTCCCCACCAAAGAAAATCAGCAAAATGAGAAAACATAAGATAAACAAATGAGCTTTCTGCTTTTAGCTAGGATGGACATATGACTTCTCCAAACAGACATTTCTAACAGTGAATGGGGGTGTTGTTAATAAATATACTGCAACTACAGGTGTAAAATCATCTTCCTTCTACTTCTCAGCGGCGCTGGGAAACTTAGAATTTGAAAAACTGTATTACTCATCCACCTAACAACTGCTATTAAAAGCATTATTTGTAACCAAAAAGAAGTAGGGTTTGGCTAAAGAAAAGTAGACAGGATGATACATCAGCCAGATATGCAATCAAGCTGAAGTAATAGTTGATGTATAATTATGTGTGATATGTTAAAACAGTAGTAACCCTAACAAGGGCTAGGGACACTTGAACATATAAAATGATCAATAGTATCATACGAAGGAGCATCATTTTGCCCATAGTGCTTTACAAGAAGAATCTGTTTTCTTTGTTGTGCTTTACAAGAAGAATCTGTTTTCTTAGGGAGTAGTAATTGCAACATTTTTGAGTTGTCATTATTTGAAAACAATGGGGTTTTAACTGTATCAGTTAGCTATTGCTATGTAACAAACTTCCCCAAAATACAAACATTATCTCATGGTTTCTAAGTGTTGGGAGACCAGGGTTGATTCAGTGTGTGTGGTGGGCGGTGGGAAGGGACAGGTTCTGGCTCAACCTCTCCCATGAAGTGCAGTTGCTACATCTGCGGGGGCTACTATCATCTGAAGGCTTGACTGGGGCTAACGGACCTTCTTCTGTGCCCTCCAATGACTGTTGGTGGTGGACTTTAGTTCTTCCTTGCCTGTTCTTCAACACCTGGCCTTCTTTATCAGACTGCTTGCAATATGGCAGCTGATTTCCCCCAGATCCATGATCCAAGAAAAATAAAGCAACCACAATGGAAACCACAATGTCTTCTAGAAACTAATTTTGGAATTGACTGCCTTCACTTCTCCTATATTCCATTGTTCACATAGACCAACCCTGATACCAATCCTCCATGAATGTGTGAGTACTGCTAGGTGCAGATTGTGGGGGGCAATCTTGGAGGCTGGCTAGCTCACGAAATTTTCACTTTACTGTTTTTTTAATTACCATCTGATATCACAATTATTTCATAAATATAAATAAAATTTGAATTCTAACATACCAAGGATATATAATATTGGTGAATAGGCAATATTTTACCTTAAAATCATATGACCATATGACAAACATACTACTTCCTCCTTATTTTTTCGAATTCTGCCAAGAAGAATTCTGTATTTGATTGCTTTATGCCCTAAGGCCTATCTCCCCCAGTGAGGACAGGTATATGCTGTCTCATGGACTGCTATATACCCAGCCGTGACAACAGTGGGTAACATAAAGTAGGAGACAAAGGAACTTTCCTTGAATAAATGAATGATGAACACTTTACCTTGGCTTGGTGCCTGGCAGCAGACCAAAGCTTGGGGACAATGAACTTGGGCCTCAGTCCTGAAGTTATTCTTTCCACCCAAAAGGACAGAACTGGTCTAGTCCAATGCACACACTATGTGCCAAATCATGGACTCATAGAACCTCTAGCTGGAGACAAGCTGTGGCACAGGCAGAAAGACAAGCCACCTACAAGGTCTAAAGAGGGAGGAATTCGTTTATGATTTCAAAAGATCAACCTCCTGAGGAATAATTGTCCTCAGAGTTGGTCTTTAAATGGAACTTACATCTATTATAGGTGTAGACAGAGCAAACAGCAGTCTCAAAGGGAAGCATTTCTCATCATTTGCTGAATCCTCATGTCCTTTTAAGTGGTGATGCAACTAACGCTAAGAGGGGGTTAAACCTTTACTCAGGGTCACAGAACCAGGTTCCAATCAAGGTCAATAGTTTCTCCTCCTGTTCTTCACTGCTCTTCACCTGGGATCACCTCCACTGAATTCCCACCCCAAGACAGAAAAGCTCAGCCCAGGGCATGCCTTGAGCTCCACAAAATATCCACCTTCCCCTCAGCCCTAAGCCTGAACGGAACGCCATGGAACCTCCTACCACCAGGATGAAACTGGAGGCCCTGTGCCACCCAATTCCCACCCAATTCCCGATTCCCTGAAGTGAGTTCAGCAGTGACTTTGAGGTTTGCTGTTGAAAAATCCCTCCTCCCAAAAGGAGGCTTGGTACGTATGAGTTATGGTGCAATCTAAAAACGTGCTTAACATGGAAAAAAGCCCTTCAGCTTTTCTTAATTCGGACACACCTTGTTTTATGCAACAGGTGTGTTTCTTTAAATTAAAAAAAAAAAACAGGAATTAATTTTAAAACACACACACACCAGCAATTTAAATTCACTAGAGAGTTAGTTATTTAGAGGAACCCTGTTGTAAATCCTTTCACAAACTGAAGAACATTTAAGTAATTACCCTCTAATTTATGTGCTCTGTAAGGTCAACTATTTAAATGTCTGACTTTCTTAATTCGAGGCACACCCGCTTTTATAGAACCTCTTTAGAACTCATTATGGCTGGCAAACGTATTTTTCTTTCTGTTAGCAGCAACAAAAACCCCCAATATTTTGGTGAAATAGGTAGAAGATATTTATTATCCTGGCAACTGTTGTAACATTCACGCATTGCAAAAAGGATTTCTGTTGAATTGATCTAGGCTTAATATGATCTAGAATCAAACTGTCTTGTATTTAAGAACATTGGGAGCACATACATCTTAAATCCCTGTCATTCGTTTTTTAATCTTTAAATTCCTGTAATTTGTTTTCAACCTAGTCATAATGTATTTGGTATTTAACCATGATGTCTTTTCATTTCTCTGTAAACTTAAGAAAAAAACTATCAACTGGTATAAGTCCATAATAGGAATATTAGGAAATATTTGAAATACTTGAAAATGTTTGGAGTGTTTGTAAATATCCTTAAGAACATTTCTTTAACCAATAAACTGCCTTTTATAAGTCATGAAACCAAGATAAGAAGACTCAATGAAAATCTTGCTCCTTATTTGTGACCATGTAGCCTGCTAAATTTGATCTTTAAGTGATGGAAGCAAGCATGCTGTGGCAGAGTATACCAGAATTTACACACCCAAAAGGAACAAAATACTGTGCATCACCGGGGGTGGGAAGACCTGCTCAGCCATCTAAGTGAAGAGCTTGAAAAAAAAAAAACAAAACAAAAGCAGGCAACAGGGGCGGACTGCTGAATCCTGTGAGCAAGACCAGACGTACCCAGGAAATTTCAAATCTCCCTGGTGACCTGGTGGAGGAGCAGAGCCACTGCCCCGCCGGGCAGGCGAGTCATTACACACCTTCCAGGGACACCATTCTCATGGAGTCTGGTGTGAATGGCGCCACCTAGAGCACAGTTTAGGAACAGCTTCTCCCATAGGGGACCCACGCCCACCCCGACCCCTGCAGGTATTCCATGACCCCCCACCTCTTTTGTCCCTTCTCTTCGGATTCAGTTTCCCAAGGAGGATTGCTCTGACCCTTCCCAATGTCCCCCGGCCATACTCAGTTACAATAAAACGGTGGCAACACCCAGACCGTGGAAGATCTTAAATCTTCTAGACTACCAGCAACGACTCCGGGCACACCAACGTCAGGACTAACTAGAGGATGTCACCTTTCAGGGTGAACCCAGGACGCAGCGGTGGGACTGGAGGGCATGGTGGAGCTGTCCCTGGATAAGATGGTGCAGCGCCTGACTGGAGCCTTTCAGAGGCACCTACTTTAAAAATCTGAATTGTGCGGGAGACCAGATTCAGACCAAGGGCTGCGAAAAACCAGCTGATGTCAGGGAACATCAAGGACCCTTCTATAGTATATGACAGCTTCCCAGGAGAGAGACAAGCACACTCAGTGTGTACATTGCTGCTTGCTCCTTTTTTCTTCATGTAATAATAACAATGATGATGGTATCATTACCATCATCACCACCACCATGGTCATCATCACCATCATCATCACCATCATCATCACCGTCATCACCATCATCATCATCACCATCATCACCACCACCATTGGCATCACCATCATCGTCATCACCATCATCACCACCACCATCGTCATCACCATCATCATCACCATCATCACCACCACCACCGTCATCACCATCACCATCATCATCATCATCATCATCACCACCATCGTCATCATCACCATCATCGTCACCATCATCATCACCATCATCGTCACCATCAGAGCCAATGTTTCTTTAGAGCTCGCCATACAGTGATGTCCTGGGTCCTTTACATACCACTATTGTGACTTCACACCACCCCCGTGAGCATTGCAACCTCAGATGCTCCCACCCCCACCCACTCCCAGCCCAACACTGCTGCAGGGACCCCTCACATGTGGGCTACAAGCTCAAGTGCACTGTGATGGGGCTTCTGCTCCCTGCACCGCTTCCCTCCCATCCTGGCTTCCTCCGATGCTGCAGGTGGGCCCACAGAACTCTGCTCAGCGCTCCCACACATGCCACACAGAAGGGCAAGGCTACTAGCCACTCTGGGGTCAAAGGCGTACAGCTCTGAGACACATCTCACAAGGTTCCCAGCCCCGAGCAGTCAGCCATGCACCACGGCCTCCTCAGTCACCTCCTTGGTACAGGTCTCCCTCCTTCCAAGCCTCTCTCCCAGAGCTCCCTACTCCTGCTCTCATCAGCTGCTCACACATCAGTCTGTGGCCTCTGCTTTCAGACCATGCAAGCTGGGACGCTGGGTAACAGGGCGGTTCTAGTAAGCAGTTGCTCAGAATAACGTAGTAGACCTGGATCACTGGGCATCAGGTGGCAAGAAGGATGTCATCACTGGGGGTGAGTGGGGTGAGCCGATTACAGTCCCTGGGACTCTCCCTGAGACTGGCGGGAGGAGGGTGCGGCAGAGGTTAACAATAGCCTGGCACCTACCTGGCACAGGGCAGTGGTGACTTTAAATATTGCGGCGGGCTGGGGTGTGTGTGTGTGTGCTGCTTTGGAAATCTTGAAAAAGAAAGAAAACAGCACATGTCATTGTGCATTTGGCAAAAGCCATAGAATCTACAACCCAAAAGGTGAAGCCTAATGGAAAGCATGGCCTGTAGTTAAATAATTTTATTGGTATTATTGATATTGTGAGCCAATCAACACCAGCTCATCAAGTGTAACCAATGTGCCACACTAATGCAATTATGGCTAATGGAGGAAGTTCTGTCAGGGGGGTGCAAGTGGGGGATGGGTAGAGGGGGTCCAAGGGAACTCTTCTATAGTTGCTGCTCTGTTTATCCATAAACCTAACATTGCCATAAAAAAATTAAGTCTGTTAATTTTTTCTAAGTGAATATGAGGAAGTCCCAAATCAAAGAGTAAAACAATAGACTCGGATAGTCAGCGCTTACTGCAAGATAGGCTTGAAAGCAAGAGACTTTTTATGGCAGCAGGTGAGGAGAAAAAGCTGCAAGCAGACCGCTGAGAACCACGGTCACGGTCAAATGAAGGGTGGTGGGAACCCAGAGGAGACAGAGTGCACAGCTAGGGCAGGACTCCTGTGTCCAAGTCTGGGAAGGGGGTTAGTGTTTGGCCCCTGAGCCTGAGAGTTTCGACCCACAGGGGTCTGCACTAGCAGAAGCAACGTCCTTCTTGCCAGAGGAGAGCAGCCTTCCTCTGCCCCCTAGATCTGCAAAGATCTCATCTAGGGCATCTTCCTCAAACCATGACGATCTGGCCCAAGCCCATCTAACACTGGGAGCACACTGTCCTCCCCCTTTTTGTTGGGGGGCCCGTTTTCTTATAAACACCTCAGGTAGATCCCTCCGTTCATGCTCAGCCTCTAGGAGCACCCAGGCTAGGACAGTCTATCATTTTTCCCTTTTGCAGATGAAGGCACTGTGGTACAGAGAAACCTAGTGGTTTGACCGAAGTCACACAGTGAGTGAGCAGAGCTGAGCAGGGATGTGAGCCCAGACAAGCAGACTCCAGATCTATCCCCTTTGCCGCTATGATTAGTTAGGCACAGGAGACAGGACAATTTGGAGGAACAGAAACTTCCTTTCTGGCAACCCTTACCCATGCAGTCTGAAGTCCCGAATCAGTTTTCTGAATAATCCCAGTCTAAAGTTTTCCATTCATCTAAAAATCTTCAGGTAATTAAGAAAAATCACTTTTTTTGGCTTCAAGTATCCAAACCATTGCCTCAATGCTTTTCTTCTCTCTGACTCTCAAGAAGCTGTCTTTTTCATCTCTGATACTTTATGCCCTTCTGTTTGACAATGAAAAAGCCATTAGAATTATGATAGAAGGCCAGGAGTTGCATGCAGCCTGGACAAAGCACCATTTGAAGAGGGGGAGCAAGTATCTGGAGTAAGCGGGCCTTCATGGGGAGTGTCAGGCTCCTGCTATGGCTATTGGTTGGTCTAAACCAAGTTTTGGGATCCACAAATAAATTAGCATTTTTTTTCATTGAATTCCTTTTGTAAGTTTCTTACAAGGAAAATTCTTACAGAACAACAACAAAAGCAAAGCATCATTTCTCAACTCAGAAGAACAAAGAAATACAGCAGCGAACCTCTGTGCTGACTGGCAACTGCCTCCCTGGCTCCATGAGACCAGCGTGTCCTCCTCCTTCTAGTATGTTCCTGATTTCTTTCACTCCCTACACGTTCTCTGGCCATCCCCCAAATATTAGTCTGCCCTGAGACTCTAGCCCAGGTACCATTCTCTCCTTGCTCCATATGAGGTCTCCTGTCATCCATGACCCCCAGACCTGGTCCACAGTCCCTTACACACACACACACACACACACACACACACACACACACACATTCATTTCCACCAAACCCAATTGCTTGCTACTCTCCAGACACTCCTCGCAGCTTCATTCTCCATGACTCTGTACCTCCAGTACTCTAATTCATCAACTTATACTTCAAGGTCAAGTTGCTATATGACCTACAATTCAAAGCTTTTGCTTCCAGTGTTTTCTCCAAAGGAATGTTTGGCAGGGCTTATCTCACATTGCTTGTCATCTTGTGTTTTAGTTTGTGTGGTCAGGGCATGGTGTGTAGGACTGCGTGAGATGCCTGCCACTATCTGGCAGAAGGGAAGGGCATGACTATGAACATATAAATAGGCATATGATGTTTGGGTGGTATACATGTGTTAATAGGCTGTATAATGGCCTCAAAGACGTACACGTCCTAATCCCTAGAACCTACGGATATGCTCCCTCACACGGCAAAAGGGACATGGCAGATGTGACTAAATTAAGGATAGGGGGATTATCCTTGCTCACCCTGGTGGGCTCAGTGTAACCACAAGGGTCCTTATAAGAGCGTGGCAGGAGGCTCAGAGGCAGAAAGGGAGGTGCGAGGACAGAAGGGAAGGTCAGAGCGATGCAGCCGTGAGGCAAGGATGCGAGAGCCTCTAGAAGCTGGAGAAGACAAAGAGTGGATTCGCCCCTAGAACCTTCACAATGAACACGGCTCTTCTGGTTCCTTGCTTTTAGCCCTGTGAGACCTGTTTCAGACACCTTTCTGTCGAAATTGTAAGATAACAAACGTGGGTTGTTCTCAGTAGACCACTAAGTTTGTGGTTAGTTGTTACAACAGCCATAGAAAACTGAGACACAGGTCTCCCACACAGGAGACGGGGTTTCTCAAAAGCAGAAATAAGGTATGACCATTTTTTAATCCCTTCCACTATCTCAGTACCTGGAAGAGAGCGAGAACTCCAGAAACGTTTGCAGAAAGCCACAACGAGTTATCACCTTATACCTGTTAGGATGGCTATCATCAAAGAAATAAAAGCTAGGAGGTGGCGAGGATGTGAAAAAAGGGAACCCTGGTGTATGGTTGGCGGGAACGGAAACCGGCACAGCCATTATGGAAGACAGTGTGGAGGTTCCTCAAGAAGCTAAAAATAGAACTGTCATATGCTCTAACAATCCCTCTTTTGGGGTATATGACCAAAGTAAATGAAATAAGTACCTTAAAGAGATAGCTGCACCCCCGTGTTTATTGCAGTATTATTCACAACAGCTGAGGTATGGAAGCAACCCAAGTGTATGCATGTTGATAGATGAATGAATAAAGAAATTGTGGTATATATGTATATAATTCCATCAGGAGATCCTGCCATTTGCAACAACATGGACGAAACTGGAAGCCATAATGCTAATTGGAATAAGGCAGACACAGAAAAAAAAAAAAAAGTGCATGATCTCACTTACAGGTGGAATCTAAAAAAGTCAAATATATAGAGGCAAAGAGTAAAACAATGGTTACCAGGGGGGCGGATGTGGGGGAAATGGGGAGATGTTGGCCAAAAAGTGCAAAGTCGCCGTTAAGTAGGATGTGCGAGTCCAGAGATCTAACGGACAGGGTGATGACTAATACCATCTTGAATACTGGAAATTTGCTAAGAGTGGATTTCACATGGTCTCATCACACACAAACACACAAAACGATCACCATATAAGAAGGTGATATGTTAGGGGTGATGGGTGACTCAGTTGGTTAAGGCTCTGACTCTTGGTTTCAGCTCAGGTCATGATTTCAGCACAGCGTCACGAGATCGAGTCACGCGTAGGGCTCCACACCCAGCAAGGAGTCTGCTTGAGATGCTCTCTCTCCCTCTCCCTCTGCCCCTCCTGCTCACGCACTCTCTCTCTCTCTCTCTCTCTCCCTCTCTCTAAAATAAATAAATCTTGGGGGAAAAAAGTTTATCCATTAAAAAAAGATAGTATGTTAATTAGCTTTACTCCAGTAATCATTTCACTATATTATGTATATCAAATCATCATGTCATACACCTTAAATATACATAATCTTTATTTTAAGAAATACACATATATATTTAAAAAGAAACATCTGCTGAATTGAACTCAAGTGAAAATAATAGTACAAATTACTTTTATTGCTTTCACTGCATATTTCACTATTAAATACAGACATAGTTTTAACTGGGGATAAAGATAGATCTTCAGGATACAGGAAATCAGCAATGACCAGGTGTAAATTAACAGTATTTGGTTCTTTTTTTTTTTTTAGATTTTATTTATTTATTTATTTGAGAGACAGAGAGTGTGTGTTTGCAAGCAGGGGAAGGAGCAGAGAGAGAGGGACAAGCAGACCCCATCCCTGGAGAGTAGAGTCCAATTCGGGGCTCGATCCCACAACCCTGAGATCCTAACCTGAGCTGAAATCAAGAGTCCTATGCTCAACTGACTGAGCCACCAGGCACCCCAGCTTCTTTTTAATTTAAGTGCTTGTTTTTAAATCCCCTGACCTTTATGTCTATATATTTCTGGGTTTTTAGATTTAGGTGTTTTGTTTCACTAGTAACTAGAAAAACTGAAATATTACTCACAAAGCACAAATACCATCCATTTTCACTTTACCTGAAAAGTATGTGAAATGTGTTAACTGTTGATTTCCTAAAAACTGTTTTAGTTTGGGCTGTGACTAAGCATGGAAATTTCAATTAAGAGGCACAATGTTTTGAAAGCTACCGGTAAGTGAAAAGAGGAGTTCTGCTGCATATTACTCTAAAGTTTTAAATATTAACCAAGCTCAAGCTACTCTAAAAATTACCCTGGGTACCAAAAAAGCGCAAGTTATCACTGAAAATCCAACTCTGATTAAGCTACATGAGAAAAAAAATAAAGGGACCAAGACAACAGGCAGTTCTGTGATTGGCTAGAATTAGAATTAAGAATTAGAATGATCACTGGAATTAAGATCCATATTCCCCAAAGTACCAAAGAATTTTGCCATTTCCATAGAGTAACCACATCCCAATAAAACAAAGTCAGGGAACTCCATCACACAGTAATGTTGTCACTATGGAACAATTTAGATCACAAATCACTCAGACTATAATGAGCGATAACACCACTAAGCTCTTTATCACTGTCTTTGTGTCGTTCTGTATGTTTTTTATCCATTCTCCACCCTCACTCCTCCTTCCTCATTGTACACTTACTACCTTCCCTCACTCCCTCATCCTCTCTCTTAATTATTGAAGTGGGGGAGCAGAAGCCGGAGAATCCAGTTAGACTGAGAACAACTTTTGCAGGACTCAGTGACCCAAGGTGGCCATGCGTCTCCACTAGTTCTAGCTCACCATCATTCCAAGACAGCCCCATCCCTCGAAAGCACCATGCATCCTGGCGCTCAGAGCTACACATCCATCTGTCATTCACTTAGTAACATGCATTGATCATCTACTTTTTCCCAGGTGCTGGACTCTACTCTCAGGGTACAGTGGGGAGAAAGACACATAACAGATCAGAGTTATCACTCAAGGTATGGTGACATACGCAAATTACAGCAGAGGCACCAAGCAGGTTCATGAAGCATCTTGGAAGGTCACAAAAAGATTCCTGACAGGTGATATCTAAGTCCAGACCTGGAGGATGAGGAGGAGTGAGCAAGGCTAGGAGGGTTTGAGAGCAGAAGAAGATGGGGATGGGAGACAGGAAGGAGGCAAGGAGCAAAAATAAAAGAAAGGCAGGGTGCCTGGGTGGCTCAGTCGGTTGGGTGTCCATCTCTTGATTTCCAGTCAAGTCGT
This sequence comes from Callorhinus ursinus, assembly GCF_003265705.2. Classification (NCBI taxonomy): domain Eukaryota; kingdom Metazoa; phylum Chordata; class Mammalia; order Carnivora; family Otariidae; genus Callorhinus; species Callorhinus ursinus. The sequence goes on from NW_027397072.1 coordinate 84,028,227, forward strand.
GATCTGGAGGTCCTGAGATTGAGCCCCGCATCAGACTGCATGCTCAGTGCGGAGTCTGTTTGGCAATTCTCTCTCTTCCTCTCCCTCTGTCCCTTCCTCCACTCGCGCACAAAAGAAACGAGACTGGAGACTTTGGTGGGGACGAATCATGAAAGTCTAATGTGTGTGGGACGCCTGGGTGGCTCAGTCGGTTAAGCATCTGCCTTTGGCTCAGGTCAAGATCCCAGGGTCCCGGGATCGAGTCCCACGTCGGGCTCCCTGCTCAGCGGGGAGTCTGCTTCTCCCTCTACTCCTCCCCCCTGCTCATGATCTCTTTCTCTCTCTCTCTCTGTCTCATGCTCTCTCTCTCTAAAATAAAAAAATGAAAGAAAGAAAATCTAAGGTGTGTGGAGAGGTTCAGATTTTATCCTTCATTGACAGGTGATATGGAGGGACATGGCATGACTAGATGTGCTTTAAAATGTTTTGCAAGATGGTAAGTGAAATATATAAAAGAAAGACTGAAGACAGTGTGATCAGACTATATCAAGAAACCAGATTAATTCAATTATTCATTCAAACAAATATCAAATTATGAACTAAACTTCTACCATCTGCTAGGTAACCAGACAATGTGAACCAAACTGGGTCCAATCCATGCTTTCTTGGAACTCACGTTTACAGACAAAGACAAGCATCACATAGTCACACAAGTATATGATTGCAAACCAAGATAAATGCTATGAAGGAAAAGTATGGGCAGGGGGATTGCATGGATCCTCCGGCAGGAGGAAACTGGAAGCTTGAAGGAAAAGTCAGGTGGGAAATGAATGGGGACCTGAATGAAGGAATGCCCAAGAACATGGAGATTTGACTGATCTGTGATGGAATGATGGATTGACTGACTGTGGGATGGAGTTGAGGGAAGGAGCATCTTGGGCGGAGATAAAGAGGGAGCACCAGTGGAGACAGAGACTTAGAGGAAAGACGTGAAGATGAAGTGATAAAATGAGATTTAGACATTTTGAATTTGAGGGGCCGTGAGACAGACAGGCACGTTAATAAGTAAGTGAATCTGAAGATGCATCTGAAGTTTGGTAGGAAGCTCTGCACTGGAGGGCGCAGGTATGGAGTATAAATGAAACTGAAACCATAGGAATGGATGAGATTTCCCAGGATGGGAATCGAGTGAAAAAATTGTGACGGTCTGTAAGGTGCCGTGAAGAAACCCTCATTTAAGAGACTAAGAGCCCCAGAAGGTGCAGCCCGAGATGTAGGAGGAAAACAGGAGATGTAGCCTTCAAATAGGTCCATGGCAGTCTTTTTTTATGGAAGTAGAGCTGACATAGAGTAATATATTAGTTTTAGGTGTACAACATAGCAATTTGACAATTCTATAACATGCCTCAGTTCTCACCATGGTAAGTGTAGGCACCATCCATCGCCATACAATGTTATTACAATATTATTGACTATATTCCCTATGCTGTATTTTCCATCTCTGTGATTTATTTTTTTTTATAACTGCAAGTTTGTACCTCTTCACCAGAAGGGCTATATCAAGTTGTCTTACCTGGAATGATAACAGGAATCCACCAATCCGCACTTCCCTCTCATGTCTGTTTTTCCTTGCAGCCTAATGACAGACATGTGCAAGATGGTTGGTCAGGTTTTAGATACAGTTGGTAGGCCACAGGGCTAAAGAGACCAATTGCTCCAGGGATGATAAATCTACAACATTTGCCTTAGTCTTATCAAATGAATAAATCAGTCACTGATTGTACAGCGCATCCTTGTAGATTTGTAAATCCATATGTATTTGTTTCTGGACTCATACTTTTCAGCACTCCATTGTTATTTAATATTCTAAATATTTAATATATATATGCTCATTTCAACTACAACCAAATCTTCTCAATCAACTGATTTTCTAAAACCACACCTGACATCATCCCAGGGCAAACATGTGATTCTCGAATTCTGAATTCTCATATGGAAAGCCACTCCTAATGCAGCTTTAAGACAGATGTGAGCCTGGTCATGATGATTTGTCTTCAAAATCAAAGTACATGGAAGATTGAATAGAAATTGCATCACATACCAGCTCACACCGGTCAGAATGGCTAAAATTAACAAGTCATGCATGAAACAACAGATATTGGTGAGGATGTGGAGAAAGGGGAACCCTCTTACACTGTTGGTGGGAATGCAAACTGGTGCAGCCACTCTGGAAAACAGTATGGGGGTTCCTCAAAAGGTTGAAAATAGAGCTACCCTCTGACACAGCAATTGCACTAGGAATTTATCCAAAGGATACAAACATAGTGATTTGGAGGGGCACCTGCACCCCAATATTTACAGAAGCGATGTCCACAATAGCCAAATGATGGAAAGTGCCCAGAGGTCCACTGACAGATGAATGGATAAAGAAGAGGTAGTGTGTGTGTATATATATATATATATATATATATATATACATGTATATATATATATATACACACACACACACATATATATACACACACATATATATATAATGCAATATTACTCAGCCATCAAAAAAATGAAATCTTACTAAAAAAATGAAATGGAAGGTGTTATTCTAAGTGAAATAAGTCAGTCAGAGAAAGACATCATCATATGATTTCACTTAGATGTGGAATTTAAGAAGCAAAACAGATGAACATAGGGGAAGGGAGGGAAAAATAAAACAAGATGAAATCAGAGAAGGAGACAAACCAGAGACTCTTCACTGTAGGAAACAAACTGAGAGCTGCTGGAGGGGAAGGGGAGGGGAGATGGGGTAACTGGGTGATGGGCATTAAGGAGGGCACGTGATGTACTGAGCACTGGGTGTTATAGGCAACTGATGGATCACTAAACTCCACCTCTGAAACTGATAATATGCTATATGTTAATTAACTGATTTTAAATAAAAGAAAAGGAAAAAAAAAGAAATTGCATCACAGCCCTCAGTGTCTTTACATCAGAGCTTACAATTTGTTTCCTACCACTTACCACATTTTGCACAAAGCCCTCCACCGTACCATCTGATTAAACCATACAATGTACAAAAAAAAAAAAAAGGTACGTAGCATCTGTCTACAAAATACCCAGACAGTGCTTTTTTTTATATATTCAATACCATTATAAACATCACACAAGCTCGTCCCACTGAATGATGTGTTTGTATATTCAAACATTCCCTTGGACTACACTCTGTCAATCAAATATGATGCAGCAAGTCAAATGCAAATCCTGAAATACTATGAAAAATGCAAAAATATAGAGCACATTTTTTAAGATTCATTTATTTTAGGGGGCAGAGAGTATGCTAGTGGGGGGGGCAGGGGGAGAGAATCTTCAAGCAGACTCTCCGCTGAGGGCAGAGCCAGACGAGGGGGGCTCAGTCTCACGACCCATGAGATTGGGACCTGAGCCGAAACCAAGAGTTGGTCGCTTAACCAACTGAGCTACCCAGGCGCCCCCATAGAGCATATTTTTTCATGTTTAAAAACATCTTAATCTTTTGAGATCTTTCAAAGTCTTGGCACATCTTGGTTCTTGAAATCTTGAATAAATCAGAAGGAAGCCAGTCTGGAAGTCCAACCCCTCCTTATTCGCTCTCATGGAAACACAGATCTTTGTCCTTGCCTCCACACCCCATACCCGGTAACCACCATCAGCAATGGGAACCTGTGAGAAGTCACCCTCAACCTCAGAACATCGTTTATGGAATACATGCTATGTGTCAGATACCACAGAGATATTAGTGCAGATCATCTACCAAATGTAAAAATGAATGAGATGGGTGTCATCATTCCCATGTTACAGTTTGGGGACTTGAGACTAAGTCAGGCAAAATCGTAGACTGAAGTCCCCCCGGATTTTACCTGCCCGACCCCAGGAGCTGCCCACCAAGCCCCGCCCCTGGGGAGGTGAGCTACCAGGAGAAGCTCCCTGAACTTCTTCCCTCAGGAAAATCTTACTTCGTTTTTCATTCTTACATCTGCACCCTTTCACTAAAGAGATGTTTTTAAACAACAACTACCCCCACCATTAACTCAATTGTTAAAAATTTCATGAGTAGAGTTTTAAGTGACCAACCGGCAAAGAAGAAAAATGAGTTCCTTTGTTGAATAAACAACTCTTCTGACTCTCAACACCGTCAGGCCAAATAACCAGTGGCTATTTTTTCCCCAAATGGATGTGTAACTGTTTTGTTCAGAGAACTGATTTCCTGTTGAATCCTTGTCCCCACAACCTAAGAATCTCGCTGGGTTCTATGTAGAGAAGAATTTCTTTTCCTTTAGTTATGCGATGCATAAGCCCTAAGCTCTACACATGATTTTAGGGTAAAAGCTAATTTTAAGGACAAAGAAGCTTTTTTCCTGCCAATCCAATAGTAAGGTGGGTCAGCAGGTGGCTCTGCTCCTTGCAGGAATTAGAAGAGTTCAGTTCTTTCCATTGCATTTATCCATCAACCCCCAGGATACTGCCATCATCTGCATGTGAAGCTGGTTTGGGGCCATTCTGTATTTTAGTACCAACCAAAGGGAAAGGCTGTGTGTTAGGGCGTAGGCCTTGAAATGTCTCCTATCCCTACTGCTCACATTTCATCTGTAAGAACTTCAGCACATGCCTACCGGTGACGTTTGGAAGACAGTCCCTAGCTGAGAGGCCACATGCCCAACTGCAACTAGATTATTACCGCAAAAGAATGGAGAAAGAGATTTGGGGGTGAGCCAACCATCTTCCCACTGGGGTATGCCTACAATCCTTGGGCCCATGTGCAGGAGAAATGGAAGTCCACACTACACAAAAGAAGCAGTGTGAGTGAAGGAAAAAAGAGGTCCTAATGAATCCATGTAAACAATAAACAAAATACTATTTCAGCCAGGTGTAAGACTGTGAACTTGATTTTTCCACATATTTACTTTGATTCTCTGTTTTTCTTAGAGTAATCTTTTGAGAACGAAAGGCCATCACACCTTTCTAAGCATATGGAAATGGGAATCATCTAAGAAGAAGAAGAATGGATAACAAAAATATCGCCGCATGACACAGAGGGTCAAGGACATACCCAGATGCCTCCAAATCTGAAAATGATGCTGAGTTGGAAATCAAAACAAAATCTAAGACTCTCCAAGCCCTAACATATGGGCCTTAGACACACATATGGTTTCCATCTCTAGCTGAAAGAGTTGGATCTAAATGGAGTTTCAAAGCACATATGCAGTTTCATAAATAGAATTAGGTAGATCAGGATACCTTCCAACCCAGAAGTTTAGCAATGTCCTTTGCACAACTAAAGATTAGCTGTTCTAAAATTTAGTCTTTGTTAAAATTTCCTGGCTGGTCTTGGATCCTCATAAAGTTTGGTTTTTACATGTGTTGGGAAGCTTTAAAGGTTTGCTTTGGGAGAAAGCTAATGAGAATCCCAGAATTTTCATTTTGGGGTAAAGGATATGAACTAAACCACCCACAGTTTGAACCTCTGCAAAGTAGACCTCAATACCATGAATTTGGGGGATTGGCCTTTCAATAAGATATATATCTTATCCAAAGGGCTTGACCAATGAGATAGTAATCAAAGTTAAAACTAAGACATCTTTTTATGATCAAGAAGTATTTACAGAACTTAGAATTGTGGCTCTTTCAGATTCCACTGTCAAAATGTAGTACTCAGCTTCCTCCAAGGACCATAAACATAAAAATATAAATGAAAAATCCAAAATAATGAACCTGAAGTGAATAAAGGAGGAATGAGGATGTACTCTAAGGACCTAATTGTCACTATTTGCTTTAAATTTATAGAGCCACTGGCCAACTCCCAATCTTATCAAGGTAATGGCAACATACATAAGAAAAGTCCTTGTTGGGGGGCTGTGTATATGGAAATTTTATATCCTGTCTATTTCATTTCATAAGCTTTGCTCTGTTTATACATTGCTTCCCAACAGGCCTCTGTTTGGGAGAGGGTTCTAATGGTTTGCTTTTCAACTACTTTTGGGCTGGGATTGACTAATTTATTTGCCCAATATCATGACGTAATTTCTCTAATTGCTATGGTTATAGAAAGAAAAAAGAAAAGGGAGAAGGAGGCTCATCCTTTTCATTGGTAAATTGACCCAAACTTTGTAATTTTAATAGAATTTATACCCAACCAGCACTATCTAAATATAATAGTAACCGAAATAATTAATTAAAATGTTCCATTTGAGGTCTTACACATTAACCATATCAGGTGTACAAGCACCAAATTTCTCAGAGAATGTCCAACCTTGTTCCTTTGCTTGACAGTAATTGTCTGGATTAATTAATCTACTTTATTAAGAAAAGGATGGAAGTCAGCCAGTGTACAAGTCTTATGGTTAAGTTATTGGAACTGTGTCTTCAATATGAAATTAAGATAATGCTATTACTAGGTGAATTCAGAACTCTCTCAAACCAGTCTAGAAAAGCATGGTGGAAGAGTGAATAAATACACATTTGCCTGTGTGTGTTTTCTCCTCTGGAGCACAGTTTTTAGGTTTTATAGGCTTTAGTACTCAGATGCATTTTAATCCACATTCTAATCTAGAGTGGATGAAACAAAGTGTCAGAGAGATGAAGTAACCTGCCCCAGTTTACAACACATTTGGGCTCCCATTCCAGTGTTCCTCCCGCATCGTATAGCTTGCTACCAAACTCTTCCCAATATTCATCTGGAGGAAAACTAGTTGTGAGAATCTGAGACCACATAATCAATGCTAGAATAACTTTAGTTTTTCTAAATCCACCATTTGAAAAGCTGCTGGGTGTTATACGAAAGCCATGAATCATGGATCACTACATCACAAAACTAATGATGTATGGTGACTAACATAACATAATAAAATTAAATTAAACTAAAAAAATAAAAATAAATTGTAACAAAACCTGGTTAAAAAAAGAAAAGAAAAAGAAAAGCTGATAGGAAGTCAGAGAAGAGGAAGAAGTGGCCATCACAAGATATTGCAGAAGGAAGATCAAATTCTCGAGGGTAACAGGTTCACGGACAGACTGCTGGTCTTCTGAGTCAGGCTCACAGGAATTGTCCTGGAGAGCATCCTGGAAAGAAAAAAGTAGAAAGGTTTCATTCGCTCAGTCTCTCCTTTCTCAATAAAACAAGTAAACGTTGGCAGCCCACCCACCTGGAGTACCTGAGAATTCACCATCAGGGACAGGGTCACTGAACACAGGGACAGTGCCCGAAGCTCCTTGCTGAGGGAGTCAAGACATACCTTTCTCTCTGAGAGCTACTAAACTCAAGAGACCCTTTCCCCATATTCTAAGGTGAAACTCCAAAAAGTCAGATTAGAAAGGAAGGGTTTAGTTAGACAGAAGCTCTGGATGCTGTCTGGAAGTTAGAAGGAGGTTTCCTCTTTAGCAAAGTATATCCTCTTATATTCCCGTATTAGCTCAGTGCCTCCTATCAAAAAGCTGCACAGATAATACACAGGGATGGGTAGGATTGCTCACGTACCCTCTTGCCAACACATTGGCTTCATCACTAGAAGGAAGGATTGCAGATGCCGTCAGCTGCGATTGTGTGGCTGGAGTGTCCCTAACCCCAGGAACAGCATCAGAGAATACCGGACGGAGAGTTAAACTTGGATCATCACGGGGTGGCACGCACAGCATAGGTAGGTTGAGCCGTCCCGACCCTTGCCTTTCTCTGTGCTGGAGAATATCATAAGGACAAGGATTCGCATACTCTTTCTGCACAGCAGAATGCATTTTTAAACCATCTCTATTACTAATGAACACGTTCATTCTTAACTGAGAGTCACCACTGCATAAATAAATACTGACTTTGTGCTGTATTAGGCACCATATTCGGCACTCTTTTGAGCTTCCAAGGGCAGAACGTGCGAATTCCCTGCTACCTTAATCATCTCTGGGGTTGCCGTCCCCTCTCCCACCTCCCTAACTGCTTGTGCCACTTTGCCAATATCCACAACAGATTTCAGACTTGAACAGAATGGACACAGAGTATCCTCCTGGGGTTTTCTAGTCTGGAGTGATATGTGTTTAATTGTTATGTTTGGTGATTAGTAGTGGAAACAGAGCCTGGATTCTCGGCTGCTCTGTGAAAGGTGGGATGGCAACATATGGATTCAGCACCACATTCTCCTTTTTACTAACCTGCCGGGGCACCGTGTCAGGCAGAATTGTTCCAGAACAGCATATCAATTAGGGAAGCAGAGGCTTGAGGGGGTTTTGGGGAACCGTCCTACCAAGTGCTTGTTTCCAATTCTCTGTTGGTGTTTCTATTCAGCACCAGCCGCCTTATCACCCAGTGTCTTGGAAATGATGGCCACTTAAGGGAAAAAAAAGAAAAACAGAAAATAATAAAGGATGCAGAGAATTCTGCCTTTCTTCTAATCCCAAAACATCCCCTGACCATCCAAACTTTGGAATCTATTAGACATCCAGGAATATCTCACTGGTAGAGCTGAGCACAATCTATATAAATTCCATTTTATCTGTATTCGGGACATATTATGGCATGCTATGGTCACAAAGGCCAAAATAGCAGGAGCTCTTCTGTCTGTTGGTGTTTCTCTCAATACCCATCACCTGAGAGAAGTTTCTATCTTGTGCATGCCAAGTCCAAAGCAGGTCAGCAGGGCTCTCATCCACCTACTGTCTCAAGGATCCAGGCTCCTCCTAAATGTCTCTGCTATTATTTCAACACATGGCTCACAAGGAAGAGTATGGAAAACTCTTAACTGCCTGAGACCATAAATGACAAGTCTCTTCACTCAGAGCCCCTTGGGCAGATCTAGTCCCATGGGCTCTAGCTACTTTCTTAGCGTAAGGGCAGCTTGAGCCTTCCCATGTGCTCACGAATGAAGGGAGACCAGATATGGAAAGCACTAGGCATCTCTATCGCTCCCACCAATGGCCAAACTCATACACTGTGGAGCAGATGTCTTCATGGCAACCATCTTTAAAATTGTTAGTGACTGCCACCTCTGAAGACTACAGCAGGTCCCACTGCTTCAGGGACAATGAACTCACCATGATCCCGAGGCCCTGCCTCCAAGCCCACATGATAGGCCAGGCTCTTTCATCACCAACATCCGGGAGTGTCGTGTCATCTCTTTCTTACCTGAAGATACAGATGAATTCCCGCTGTATCAGTCTAGCCACCAAAACATCAAGAGTAACAAGAGAAGGGAACCTTTCCTCCTCCAGAATCTCAGGTAGCCTAAGGAATCAGTTTTTGTGAGGAAAATACTTTAATCGGTGGTTGGATATAAATTCACAAATGCTGGGGAGTTGTGTGTTCGACAGATAAAGCTGAAGTTACTCCAGAGGAGGGAGGGGAAAGGCAGGAGGGTGGGGCCAAAGGAGACCTCAGCCCAGAATGATATCTCCCTAGAAATCCTTCTAGTCTCTGATGAATCTACTAAACTCCGAAACAGTATGGGTAAGAGTGACCTTTTTTTTTTTTTTAAAGATTTTATTTATTTGAGAGAGAGAGAATGAGATAGAGCATGAGAGGGAAGAGGGTCAGGGGGAGAAGCAGACTCCCCGCTGAGCAGGGAGCCCGATGCGGGACTCGATCCCAGGACTCCAGGATCATGACCCGAGCCGAAGGCAGTCGCTTAACCAACTGAGCCACCCAGGCGCCCCTAAGAGTGACCTTTGATGAAAAACACTGACGTGGGAAAAGTAGCATCTGGGCATTGAAGCAAAAAGAGGCTTAAGGAAGCAAGCACTAAGAAAAAGACATGGAATGAGGATTCCAGTCCAGGCTGACCAGATCCCCAAGGGCGGGAACCCTGCTGACAGCTGGCTCCCCCAGGGACATGACCTTCACTGTGCTGGAATGCAGGCTGGTGAAGGGCTCCAGCTACACCAGAGGGAAGCAGATGCAGCTGGAGTGAAGCAATTACCTCTTTTTTTTAGTGTCCCTTCTAGTGCCTTGACATTACGTCTCCCGAACACCTACAGCAAAAGTCCACCTGCGTTCACCTCTTAGGGAACCCACCAAATGGCCTGTTCATTTGGATATTTAGCGTAGCTTTGTTCACCTCACCTCCACTCCTCATACTCGCACACTCAGAACCAGGACCCAGAAAAATGTGCTTCCTCCACTAGAATCCACATAGGGCCTGGCCCTAGCTGGAGATCAGACAGGATAAAGGAGAGGCCGTGTGGCATAATGGTGAGCACCAGGGCTAGTGTGGGTCCTGGCTTTAAGTCTGCATCTCCATTAAGAGCACTCATCTCCTGGGGCTTTGCTGGGGGCTAAATGAGAAAAAAATAAATAAAAAACCTAAACTGTGAGTGTAAGATCTGGTGTGTTGTAAGCCTCAGTACGTGTTGGTTGTTATAATAGCTACTACCCTCTCCCAACATGGACAGCAGAAAGACATGGTATTATACAATTGAGCAATTGCAGTACTGGGTATTTACCCCAAAGATAAAAATGTAGGGATCCGAAGGGGTACGTGCACCCCGACGTTTATAGCAGCAATGTCCACAATAGCCAAACTGTGGAAAGAGCCAAGATGTCCATCGACAGATGAATGGATAAAGAAGATATGGTATATATACACAATGGAATAGTATGCAGCCATCAAAAGGAATGAGATCTTGCCATTTGCAACGACATGGATGGAACTGGAGGGTGTTATGCTGAGTGAAATAAGTCAATCAGAGAAAGACATGTATCATATGACCTCACTGATATGAGGAATTCTTAATCTCAGGAAACAAACTGAGGGTTGCTGGAGTGGTGGGGGGTGGGAGAGTTGGGGTGGCTGGGTGATAGACATTGGGGAGGGTATGTGCTATGGTGAGCGCTGTGAATTGTGCAAGCCTGTTGAATCACAGATCTGTACCTCTGAAACAAATAATGCAATATATGTTAAGAAAAAAAAAAGAAGAAGAAGATAGCAGGAAGGGAAGAATGAAGGGGGGGAAATCGGAGGGGGAAACCAACCATGAGAGACGATGGACTCTGAAAAACAAACTGAGGGTTCTAGAGGGGAGCAGGGTGGGGGGATGGGTTAGCCTGGTGATGGGTATTAAGGAGGGCACGTACTGAATGGAGCACTGGGTGTTATGCACAAACAATGAATGAACACTACATCCAAAACTAATGATGTATTGTATGGTGATTAACATAACAATAAAAAATTTTTTAAAAAAAGAAAGACATGGTATTACCATGATACCAGCTCGGTTGGGCTAGGAGGGTTGCTGGGGCGGGGGGAGGTGGAAAGAACTAGCACCAAGAACCCTACAAGTGACCTGGAGAAGGTGATAGTATAAGAAAGTCCACTTTGTCTTAGTGAAAGACGCAATGCTGTTGAGAAACTTTAGGCATCAGCTAAGTGGAAGGGAAGGCAAAAGGCACTTTCTAGAAGTCTTGAAATTACATGATGAGTAGAGACCACCAGTGCCCTCCCCCCAGTATATTCTCCACTTCTTCCATAGATTTGGTCTTTGCAAAGCACTGGCTGTAGGACAGAGCTACACTCATTTATGAATAGGTGTGGTCACGTGACTATGGCCCGGGCAGCGGGGTGTAGATGAGGGTGTTGTGTAGGAGCTTCTGGGAACCTTCTGCAGGTAATAGCGGGCATCTGCCCTTTGCCACATCCTCCCCATCCATCTTTCTTGGTGGCAGAAATGCAGGTGTGTTAAGACAGCTCTGGAGCAGTTACCTTGGACCAAGAGATGTCCTTGGGAATGGAAGCTCACATGCAAGCAAAAGAAAGCAGCAGCAAGAGATGGAGGATACTGGAGTGGAGGGGGGTGGGAGGGATGGGGTGGCTGCGTGATAGACATTGGGGAGGGTATGTGCTACGGTGAGCGCTGTGAATTGTGCAAGACTGTTGAATCACAGATCTGTACTTCTGAAACAAATAACGCAACATATTTTAAGAAAAAAGAAAAAGAAGAAGATAACAGGAGAGGAAGAAAAGGGGAGTATGTCAGAGAGGGAGACGGACCATGAGAGATGATGGACTCTGAAAAACAAACTGAGGGTTCTAGAGGGGAGGGGGGTAGGGGGATAGCCTGGTGATGGGTATTGAGGAGGGCACGTTTTGCATGGAGCACTGGGTGTTATGAACAAACAATGAATCATGGAACACCGCACCAAAAACTAATGATGTAATATATGGTGATTAACATAACAATAAAAATAAAAAAATTAAAATGAAAAAAAAAAAAAAGAGAGAGATGGAGGAAGAGCCTCCCTGGAGAGTGGTGTGCCAGGCAAGCAAAGCTATCTTCACTCTCGAAGAGAGACCCAAAGGAGTGGAGTATAAGACGAGCAGAGCCCTTGACCATCTACTTCCAGACTTTCATGCAAAAGGAGAATAAGCTCTATCTTGCTGAGGCTAGTGACTCTGGATCCCGTTTCATGCACAGCCCGACTTCATCATCCTCCATGGTAGTAACCTTCTCTACCTATGTGGCCACCGGCGACAATTCCATGTAACCCGCCTTGGCCGTTCATTATATTTCTTGCCATCGTCGGGGATGTTAGCATTTATTATGTCATTAATCTTATTTTAACAGTGTTATCATCTCATTCCCATTTAAATGCTCTTTGAAATGAAGACGGAGTGTCAGTCTGACTATTGTCCATCATGCCTGGATATTGTCACAGTTTTCCCAGACTTAATTAAAAAACAAAAACAACAACAACAACAAAACAAAAACAATGGGAACCACGACAAAGCTTCAGAGCTTTGCCATGTTTGCCTAGTGCACTGGCCCAAGGGACACCTTCAGCTGCCATGAGAAGATATAGGAAAAGTGATTATTATTCAAAAAAGGCTTCTGGCCCCCCTCCACGCAGAAGAGCCACCCCACACAGGAACTCAGCACTGTCTGGGACTCACCCAGGGTAAAGCAGTATTCAGTATTCCTTCTGAGTCATCGTGGAAGGCAGGCGGGCAGCACCCACCCCACACATTCAGCCGGCCCCTCCGGCCCCAGATGCCACGTCTTGAAGATACCAGCTGCTGGCGCAGTGGCTGGTGCTACCGACCGGGTCCACAAGGGGAGAGTAAGAGGGGGAAGCAGCTCCAGCCAGGCGGCACCTGGTGCCCTGGCCGTTCCACATGCCAGTATCCCCCACGACTGATGGGAGGTCACCAGACAGGGTCAGGCCACCACCCCACCTCCTGGGACCACCACTGCCAGCCCTGCACAGTTTGGCCGTGGGGTTCCAACTCCTCTATTATTCAGTTGGCAGGGATTTCTTTTTAATACCTGTGTACTTATGCTGTTTTATTCTCTTATTAACATCATCAGGTATTATTCCATCTCATTTTCTTAACAAACTTTGCCAAGTAGGCATGGGCCATCCTGTTCTTGGTATCTCAAATGGAGGAAATAAGGTCCGGAGGGTTGCCAACCACACCTCTATGACTGAAGCACCTGCCATGTCATAGGGAGATTGGGGCTGCACCTGAAACTGGGAGGGGGTGGAGAGAAGGGGGGAGGGGGGCCGGGGAGCCAGGAAGGTGGGCTCGGGGGGGCGCCATGAATACATGGAGGGAGGAGGCCAGAGGAAGGCTTCCCCAGGCTCCACCCTCCACTCTGCCTTCCTGCCACCTAGGTCCCTGCTGACCTCCCCACTGGGGCTTGGAGTCTCTCCCCAGCAGGACAAGACGCCCCAGCAGGCAGCCACTCAACCTTACACAGGACAGAGACCGGGGGCCTGATGCACCCCGCCCCCGCGTGAGCCCAGAAATTACTTGAAAACCAAATGGGATCTGGTCTTACTTCCGCAGTTTGATCACTTTTTCATTAGAGATGGGAAATAGGTGCATTTTGTTGTTGTTCTTTTACTACAGGCCGAGTGCTACATGCCAAATATTGCCCAAAGCCCAGGAGCCTGCTCTCTCTCTCTGTCTCTTACGGAGTAAGGGGACATTTGAATTGTAATACAAAGTGTGTAGCTCAGAACTAATGAGTAAAAGGGGGGCCAGGACGGGAAAAATAAGTCAAGATTTTAATGTTCTCAAGCACAAGCCTCTCCATCAAGTAATGCAGTGTGCTGTGCGTTAATGGACTTAATAGATTGGTGGCTCTCTGATTTATTCGGGACTGTATAAACACTGTGGAAGGAAGGGCCTGGGTGTCCAGGACGTTCTAGCTATTCTTTTCACATGGGCGTCAGTGAGCAGTGTGCATCGAGCTGCGTGTCCTCTGTTGTGCTCTCACCACGGAAGAGCCGGGGGAAGGCCGTGATGAAATTAACACAGCAGCGTGACCGATGATAGGAGTTAACCTGCCGGGACAGAGGCAGCCATAAATCAGCATCCTGGCTTCATGCCCTTGCCAGCAGAAGGGGAGCATACAAGGGGGCTCCGAGGCAGCCACATGAAACAGCAAGACTATATCGAGACCGTGTTTTCTCTTCTAGAGACTAGGAAAGTCTTCGAGACAGATGGACTTTTGGTTTCCGAAAACTATAGAACAGGGAGATGAGCCACAATATGCACGGAGAATCGATGTCAGTTGTATTTATACTTTTTTTTTTCTGGCCAGAAAAACAGTAGATTCAGTTTTATTATGTGATAAAGGATGCCGTCTGTTTTCTTGAAAGCCTATAATACTTTTGGTGACAAATCAAAAAAAATCTGGACCTTCCTTCTTTGTCCTGAGATTTGATAGGAACTCATTTATGAACAGACCTTAATTTATCATGATGTAAAGAAGGCAAAGTCATCAGTTGCATGCCTACTATCTGCCAGATGTTTCCACCTTTGGCATTTAATTTTTTCACCATATCCCCTCTGAGCTAGGTTGAATCGGAACCATTCTGCAGATGATGAAACTAAAGCTGGGGAAAATTAAATTTTTCCAACATCACACAACTAATAAGCGTTAAAACCAGAATTCAAAAGTCCAGAGGACAAACCTCAGGTTTTGAACTCTGAGAACTGAGGTGGGTTGACCATGTGGTGCTCCCACTACCCTAAGTTGGTATGGTTAAGAATTTTGCCTGGGGTCAAGGTAACCCCATAATGAACTGCCTAACTCTTCTTGAAGGTAGGTTGATTCTGTGCCAACTGTTTTATTTGCATTGTTTGAGAAGGTCCAGGTTAACTCCTTAGTATGCCATCTTCCTCACAGTCCACACTCAGTACCTGTGGCTGGTGTCGCTTCATGCATTCCTGTTAAACCCCACCCCCACCCTGACACCTATATATGTCCACCCCCATTGTAGAAGTAAAGAAAGTAAGACATGGATGGATGACCTAACTTATCCAATGTCTCACGGAAATAAGCAAATAAGTGCCAGAGCCAGTGGAGACACCCCAAATTCTCTTGAATTCTAAAGCCCATGTCCCTCTGTGACTTCTCATAGAGCCCCTCAATAATTAAGGAGAGAGAAGACCTTGAGACTCAGCATTCCAAACCCCTTTATTTACTTACTTAAAAATGGAGCTCCCGCGAGGGGGAGTTGGCCAAGGTCAGAGCTAGGCAGAGAGGGGGAGCCTGACAGGAGATTCCCGCCCCCCGCCGCCGGTTAACCCAATATCCAGGTGTACCACTGCCAAGAAGAGGAGCCAACATGTCGGTGCCGGGGGCTCAAATGGAATACGTACCATTTCATTTCGGAAACTACACAAGGATCCAGGGAAAGAAGATTTGGATAAAAAAGTAATGGACCTTTTACGTGAAATATGAGCTCAGAAAGACTCACAAGTGACCAGTGTTACTAAATAATTAATCAAGAGCAGGCAGGTGCTGGTTTGAAATGTAAATGGACAGATGAAGGAGTGATGCTGTCATCCAGGGGCGGGTGATGTGACCCGAATTGTGAACCAGCCTCACCTGCCCCCATGAAGGGCACAGCTGCAGACGAAGGGAGCCTATCAGACCAGACCACCCCAGAACCCCGAATTCCTGACTTTGGCCTGCTGTTCACTTTCATGTTCCTGTCTGTCCCCAAAGAGATGTTAAAAAATGATGAAGAACCAGCTGAGCATGAGGGAGGGGAAGAAGAAGCCATCTAAAGAAATATTCCCTGACAAGGCTGCAGGCGACACACTTGAGAACACTTTTATTTTCCTTCTGTCTCCCTGCTTCTTGAGAAACCACACACCTTTGTCTCACCTCCCCACCCCCTCTTCTTCCCAAATTCTCTAGAGCTCTTCCTGCCAGTGGTTCGTGAGCCTCAAAGACAACAGCTGCAAGCAAAGGAACAAAAAAGGTTGACAATGAGAAAAGAGGCAGACAGAGAAACTCTTTTACCTTATCACACCAGGTAAAAAACAAGCTAACAAAGTCTGCAGAAGACAGGATGTCTCTCCTTTAACTAAACACGGATCAAAAATCTCTATTCTAGAAAAATGGGACAGCTTGGCATTCAAGTCATAGCATCTTAGGTCCGGAACACACATCCATGGCTGGCATAGCTCTGGTACACAGTAGGTGCTCAGTGTGTGCTAGTTCTTTTTTTTCCCCTTGCTCTTTCCTTATCTAATTGGTTTTCCCACAGAGGCCAGATGCCCCTAAGCCCGTGAACCCCTCAAAGCTTCAGTTTACTCCTCTGGAACAACAGAGATGATCCTGGTGCCTACCTCAAAGGGTGAAAGGCTAGCCTGTGCCTGCGCTCACATGAGCTCCTCCATGGTGGTGGTTTTTCTTGTTCCAGACTGAGGGCGCAACCTGTGCAACACTGTGAGGAAAAGCCTGGTTGGCCCCGGGAGAGGCACCACACCTCTGGGTTGTAGAGGCACCGGGTTCAATGTCAGGTGGCGGGAGAGGCAGCTGGTGAGGCAGGTGCAGGCTAGAAGCCAGAGCATAAGCATTCAGGGCACTGCTCTGAGCTAGGGGAGCTGCTAGGGCTTGAGAAGTGGAATGGAGCCAGATGGAGGGAAGGCCGGGGAGATCCTGAATGAGTTCTGTCCAGATGGGAATGGAGAGGGGACGGGGAAGTCACTAAGGACAGGGGAATTGGAGTTTCCCTGTGTGACCCTGTGCCTAGGAGGACAGCAAGGTGGCAGAGCGGAAGGGGTGCCGAGCTGTCAGCTGGTTGAGGGGCCGGATGCAATGAGCAAGTTTTTAGCAGCCCTGAGGCTGCTGCACCTTCAGATGTCACTGTTACTTTTGACTTTTCATCCCAGAAACTGAGAGCTGTTTCCCTGGCTTTCCCTCCCCTTCCCTGGGCACCCTTCCTCCCCCTCTGCCCCTCTGTCTCCTCTCCACTGCGCTCCCCCTTTCTTCTCTCCAACATGCTCCCCTTTTCTTCTCTCCTTCTCTTAATCATTCTTACCTTCTGTGCTACACAGCAAAATCAGAAGTGATCCCCTCCCCAACAAGAAATTTGCACCCACCATGGGGGCCTCTCAAAACGTCTTCCAGGTTTCCTCTCATTTCTGGGGTTTGCTGGTGGCCACAATGGTAAAGGGCAGTGTCAGGAGTGGAAAGGAAGGAGGGCAGCCAAGAAGGGGCACGAAGTTCTTGGTTTGTTCCAGGGATGCCCCCTGCTGTCCAGGCACCCTCTCCTCACCCCCACCCACCCCGTGACCATTTCTTCTAACATGGTTCAAGCAGAAGCCAACGGTTTACCTGGACAGTCCTGGTTCCTCCATCAGTAGAATCTCGTCAAAATACACAAAAGTAACCATTAATGCAAATAAAAATAGAGCAGAGCCATAAAGCCTAAACCCATAAGGAGAAGAGAAATAATAAAGATCAGAGCAGAAATCAATGAAATAGAAACCCAAAGAACAGTAGAACAGATCAACGAAACTAGGAGCTAGTTCTTTGAAAGAATTAACAAGATTGATAAACCTCTGGCCAAACTTACCAAAAAGAAAAGAGAAATGAGCCAAATAAATAAAATCATGAATGAAAGAGGAGAGGTCACAACCAACACCAAAGAAATACAAACAATTATAAGAACATATTATGAGCAACTCTATGCCAGCAAATTAGATAACCTGGAAGAAATGGATGCATTCCTAGAGATGTATCAGCTACCAAAACTGAACCAGGAAGAAATAGAAAACCTGAACAGACCTATAACCACTAAGGAAATTGAAGCAGTCATCAAAAATCTCCCAAGAAACAAAAGCCCAGGGCCAGATGGCTTCCCAGGGGAATTCTATCAAACATTTCAAGAAGAATTAATACCTATTCTCCTGAAACTGTTCCAAAAAATAGAAATGGAAGGAAAACTTCCAAACTCGTTTTATGAGGCCACCATTACCTTGATCCCCAAACTGGACAAAGACCCCATCAAAAAGGAGAATTACAGACCAATATCCTTGATGAATACGGATGCAAAAATTCTCAACAAAATACTAGCCAATAGGATCTAACAGTACATTCAAATGATTATTCACCAAGACCAAGTGGAATTTATCCCTGGGATGCAAGGTTGGTTCAACATCCGCAAATCAATCAACGTGATACAATACATGAATAAAAGAAAGAACAAGAACCATATGATCCTCTCAATAGATGCAGAAAAAGCATTGGACAAAGGACAGCATCCTTTCTTGATCAAAACTCTTCAGACTGTAGGGATAGAGGGTACATACCTCAATATCATAAAAGCCATCTATGAAAAACCTACAGCGAATATCATTCTCAATGGGGAAAAGCTGAGAGCTTTCCCCCTAAGGTCAGGAACGCGGCAGGGATGTCCACTATCACCACTGCTATTCAACACAGTATTAGAAGTCCTAGCCACAGCAATCAGACAACAAAAAGAAATCAAAGGCATCCAAATCGGCAAAGAAGAAGTCAAACTCTCACTCTTTGCAGATGATATGACACTTTATGTGGAAAACCCAAAAGACTCCACCCCAAAACTGCTAGAACTCATACAGAAATTCAGTAAAGTGACAGGATATAAAATCAATGCACAGAAATCGGGGGCATTCCTATACACCAAAAAGACAGAAGAAAGAGAAATTAAGGAGTCGATCCCGTTTACAATTGCACCCAAAACCATTAGATGCCTAGGAATAAATCTAACCAAAGAGGCAAAGGATTTGTACTCAGAAAACTATAAAATACTCATGAAAGAAATTGAGGAAGACACAAAGAAATGGAAAAACATTCCAGGCTCATGGATTGGAAGAACAAATATTATGAAGATGTCAATGCTACCTAGAGCAATCTACACATTCAATGCAATCCCTATCAAAATACCATCCATTTTTTTCAAAGAAATGGAACAAATAATCCTAAAATGTGTATGGAACCAGAAAAGACCCCGAATAGCCAGAGGAATGTTGAAAAAGAAAAGCAAAGCTGGTGGCATCACAATTCCGGACTTCAAGCTCTATTACAAAGCTGTAATCATCAAGACAATATGGTACTGGCACAAAAACAGACACATAGATCACTGGAACAGAATCGAGAGCCCAGAAATGGACCCTCAACTCTATGGGCAACTGATCTTCGACAAAGCTGGAAAGAATGTCCAATGGAAAAAAGACAGTCTCTTCAACAAATGGTGTTGGGAAAATTGGACAGCCACATGCAGAAGAATGAAACTGGACCGTTTCCTTCCACCACACACAAAAATAGACTCCAAATGGTTGAAAGACCTCAATGTGAGACAGGAGTCCCTCAAAATCCTAAAGGAGAACACAGGCAGCAACCTCTTCGACCTCAGCGCAGTAACTTCTTCCTAGAAACATCGCCAAAGGCAAGGGAAGCAAGGGCAAAAATGAACTATTGGGACTTCATCAAGATAAGAAAGCTTTTGCACAGCAAAAGAAACAATCCACAAAACCAAAAGACAACTGACAGAATGGGAGAACATATTTGCAAATGACATATCAGATAAAGGGCCAGTATCCAAAATCTATAAAGAACTTATCAAACTCAACACCCAAAGAACAAATGATCCAATCAAGAAATGGGCAGAAGACATGAACAGACATTTTTCCAGATAAGACATCCAAATGGCCAACAGACACATGAAAATTGCTCAACATCGCTCGGCATCAGGGAAATCCAAATCAAAACCTCAATGAGATACCACCTCACACCAGTCAGAATGGTTAAAATTAACATGTCAGGAAACGACAGATGTTGGCGGGGATGCGGAGAAAGGGGAACCCTCCTGCACTGTTGGTGGGAATGCAAGCTGGTGCAACCACTCTGGAAAACAGTATGGAGGTTCCCCCAAAAGTTGAAAATAGAGTTACCATATGATCCAGCAATTGCACTACTGGGTATTTACCCCAAAGATACAAATGTAGGGATCCGAAGGGGTATGTGCACCCCAATGTTTATAGCAGCAATGTCCACAATAGCCAAACTGTGGTAAGAGCCAAGATGTCCATCAACAGATGAATGGATAAAGAAGAGGTGGTGTATATATACAATGGAATATTATGCAGCCATCAAAATGAATGAAATCTTGCCATTTGCAATGACATGGACAGAACTGGAGGGTATTATGCTGAGCGAAATAAGTCAATCAGAGAAAGACATGTATCGTAAGACCTCATTGATATGAAGAATTCTTAATCTCAGGAACAAACTGAGTGTTGCTGGACTGGTGGGGGTGGGAGCAATGGGGTGGCTGGGTGATAGACATTGGGGAGGGTTGGTGCTATGGTGAGCTCTGTGAATTGTGCAAGACTGTTGAATCACAGATCTGTACTTCTGAAACAAATAATGCAACATATGTTAAAAAAGAAAAAGAAGAAGATGGCAGGAGGGGAAGAATGAATGGGAGTAAGTCGGAGGGGGAGATGAACCATGAGAGACGTTGGACTCTGAAGAAGAAACTGAGGGTTCTAGAGGGGAGGAGGGTAAGGGGATGGGTCGGCCTGGTGCTGGGTATTAAAGAGGGCACGTTCTGCGTGGAGCACTGGGTGTTATGCACAAACAATGAATCATGGAACACTACATCAAAAACTAATGGTGTAATATATGGTGATTAACATAACAATAAAAAATTTTTTAAAAAAGCCATTCAACAGAAAGCATCGAGATTTAGCATGAATAAATGCTTACCACAATGTTGCAAAAGCTACCAGGGCCTCTAGCTATAATATTTTATTCAGTTCCACACGTCTGAAAGTTTTTCTTTTTCCCAGAGTGTTGCTGGAGTGGGGGTGGGGTGGGAGGGATGGGGTGGCTGGGTGATAGACATTGGGGAGGGTATGTGCTATGGTGAGCGCTGTGAATTGTGTAAGACTGTTGAATCACAGATCTGTACCTCTGAAACAAATAGTACATTATATGTTTAAAAAAGAAGAAGAAGAAGAAGATAGCAGGAAGGGAAAAATGAAGGGGAGGAAATCGGAGGGGGAGACGAACCATGAGAGACGATGGACTCTGAGAAACAAACTGAGGGTTCTAGAGGGGAGGGGGGTGGGGGATGGGTTAGCCTGGTGATGGGTATTAAAGAGGGCATGTTCTGCATGGAGCACTGGGTGTTATACGCAAACAATGAATCATGGAACACTACATCAAAAACTAATGATGTAATGTATGGTGATTAACATAACATAATAAAAAAAATCGAAAAAAAATAGAGTAGAGCCAAGCCTTGAAGCTTATCCTCTTACACAGTACAAGCTGCTATGGTGCATACATTTTTCCAAATTTAAAAACCTAGTTCCTGATGCCGTAAGATTCAGGGAGACAATATCGCACAAACCCTTAAGTTCACGGACACTTCCATTCCAAGAACTTCTTACTTATGACATGTCTTTCCATAGGAAGACTTCTAGTTCATATTTTCAAAAGTTTATTGGCAAGATGTCTAAAACTCCAGAACTTAAGGGTCCACTATTTTCCTTAAGATATCCATATGGAAATGGTATCAGCTAGGAAATAAGATTTTTGAGAAATTGGAAATTAATTTATATTTAATCTGGGGAATACTTTCCAGAGGGAAAACACAATCCTAAAGGTAAAACTCTGAGGCTTTTGGTGTAGGTGTGTGTGTGTGTTCATTTCTCCAAGAACTGTGGAGTTCCGCACAGATTGTAACCAGCTATTCCTCACCCCCATCTAGGAAGAGTGAGAAGCTAGTGGCTTGAACTGGAGTGAGAAGAATTTAAGTTCAATAGGAAGAAAGGAGGTCCTGACAATGAGGATTGTTAGGACATTAGCAGAGGTTGCCAAAGAGAGCTGTACCATCCTTCCCTGGAGGGCCTTACCATTTCTGTAGGTTCTCATCTCTGTGGGCGGGCTTAGGCTTGCCAATCCCCCCAAAAGCACCAGCTTAAGAGGAAAGCAATGAGACAACCCTCCAAGTCCCCCCATCCCACACATCTTCTCCAGGACCACCTCAACGTCAAGTCAATTCCCATGCTCTTATTAAGAAAGGCCACAGCGTCCATTTGAGCAGTGACCCCCACAGTTAGCCATAGACTGAGCGTCTGTCACACAGAGGGCCAAAGCCCCGAGTGTTGTTCACCCTAACCACGTCAATGAGCTTCACCTGACAAAGCCATGGCTCAAATCCCTCAGTAGCATGTCCTCAGGGAGAAAGCCCAACAGACCCATCATGGTCTTCAAGCCCAGAAAAGGAGGAGTAGAGGGTGCTCCTGGCTCGCGATGCAACAGCCTCTCAAAATCTAACTACAGACAAGGCCAATCCAGCAACCTGGACCTCACAAGTGAGCGTCACCACCAACTTTCTTTTTGAACGCTTTTCAGATTTCCTCCCAGTCGCCTCTGAGTGAACTGAGCACCACACACACAGTGAGGACAAGACCTGGCTGTCTTTCTTCATCTGTGATTTTCCTTTGAATTTCATTTGATACTATCAGGTCTGGATCATTAACCTAAAGTTGTCAGAAATGGTAGAAGGTGGCAAGGGTTTGTTCTCCAATATTTTTCGGGATATAATCTTAGAGCTAAGATTGTATCTGGAAGAGATACAGATGAAGGAGGGTGAAGAAGCCTGTTGCTGCCCTCTTGGGGATGGAACCAAGGAAAAAGCTGGTCTGGGTTGGCTGCTTCGTATTGACCATCAGGGTCCCCACCACTGGGGCCTTCCAGTCCCATGAAGCCCAAGACCATGCAATGACAAAGAACCTTCTCCCATTGGCAGGAGGCACAAGACACACGTCCATGCTGGGAGGAGGGAGCAGCCCTCCCAAAACCCCTTAACCCACGGACAGAGGCAGACCTTTGTTTCTGGAATGCACATACAGCCTACCAACTTCCTCAAGAGCCTGGTGGCCATTTGAAGGGACCTTTCTTCACAGGTAGTTCTTTTTACTACTGTGCTTTTAACATGAAATATAACTCGGGGCGGGGGCAGAAACGTGTATGGTCTGCATAGATTTATGAATTACATATATAAATACACATGTATAGAATACTTTTCAGCATCTACACGTATGCCCAAACTTCAAACACTCCTTTACTATTGCCCTCTTCATGAAAGACTTGCTGGGAAGGGATGGAAGGCCAGGGGAGGGGAATCTTGGCCAAGAGCAGCATTAAATGCAGAATCTGAAAATGTTCATGTTTTAAACACATTTTTGTGCACTAAGAACTAGTGAAGAGGGAGGGTAGACAGGGGGATTTTAGAGAAGAATGATCTCTCTCTCCATAAATATTAAAGAATAAACAAAGCAGAGGTAAGCACCAAAGCCCAACCCCAGAGCAGGAACACCAAACAGAGATCCATGGTTGACTTCTAGTTGCTAGAGAAGTGGAGATAGAGGGGACCTAATATTTGGCTGAGGATTTAGAAGCATTCCAAGAAGTACGAACAGCACAGGGAAGGAGGACTAACAACATGACTTCCAGGTGGGATTTCCTTCTCCACTAACGACTTATCAAAGAGTGAAAAGGGAACGTCATGCTAGACCCTTCCTTAAGGATGTGTGTGGATAGGAGAGAAGTGTGTGTCTCTTTGACTCATTACTGGGGCACTAGCTGGATGCACATGACCTCAGATGTCACAGCTCTAGGGTGAGCTTCTGTCTAGAGCTCATCCTGGGCCCCAGGCTGCCAGGGTCGGCCACAGCTGGAGGACCAGCTCACCCCCGAAGGAGTGAGTGTGCATTCAAAAGGACCCCACAACCTGAACTAAGGGTTTTGTACCTGAAATTATTAGATGAAGTGTTGTCTTGTTAAAGCTTGAGGACTGTAAGCTGCTTGTCACTGTTTTAGAGGAAAGATAAGATATTCCAGGTGCGTGGAGTATACCACTTGAATGCAAGAAGAGGGCTCATTTGATTTACAAATAGCCCATGAATTTAGCACTAGCCTCGCCCTCTACCCAGTACCTCTTCCTTGAGCTACTCCCAAACTCCTATTCCTCCGCTGAAGTGCCCAAAAAGAGCAGAAAATAAAATCATTGAAAATCAAGAACTATGGAAGAGGCAATAGGCTATAATATAATGGATTCTGTTCTCAGAATCCAAAGATTGGGGTTCAAAAACCATCTCCAGGGGCGCCTGGGTGGTTCAGTCGGTTGAGCGTCGGACTGTTGATTTCGCCTCAGGTCATGATCTCTGGATGGTGAGATGGAGCCCTGTGTCGGGCTCTCTGCTGGGTCTGAAGCCTTACCGATCATACAGACAGTGGATTAACACATATTTTGTGTATTATATGTATTATATACTGCATTCTAACAATAATATTTTTCCTTAATTTTTTTTTTTTTTGGTATTTCTAGGCTACGCGGTTGGTTGGCCAGTTTTTTCAAATTGCTGCGGATCTCCACAAAATGTCCAATACATTTATTGAAAAAAAAGTCCACATGTCAGTTCAATTTCATGTTATTCAAGCGTCCCCTGTACTCCCTGCCCTCACAGGACTTCGCGGTGGGGCTTAGATGAGGTGAAGCACTTGACAGCCCCCTCCCAGGCCCTGTCCCTATACACAGTGCTCCGTGAATGTTTATGGCAAAGTGCTGGAGACCCATCTGCTAAAGCCATACATACTCCTTACCGAAATCAGCGGATTTGACCCCTAAATAGTCTGCACCAGCCTGTAGAAGAGAAGGCAATATCCTCATCTCTTCTTGGAGGCCACACTCTTTGCATTTTCCCTGGGGAACATGTTGTTTGTGGGAGAACCTGGAGCTGCTCCCCTGAAAACAGCTCCCCGGGGCCTCTGAAGCCAAGGCCGAGGGAAGTGCTACCAGAAGGCAGAGCAGCTGTGGCTTCAAAGTGGGAGGATGAGCCCCTTGTTCTCAACTGACAACCTGCTGCCTGCCTGGAATTTCTCTAGCAAGAGATCAAACCCCTCAGGCCACAGTTGGAGGAAAAGATGAGAACACCATACTCCTCTCCTAACCTAGAGTGCAGAGAGGACAGACCCCATCTGGTTGGAGCATCCCGGTGACCTGTGCCCGAGACAGAGCCTCGCACAAAGTGCTCCTTGGGTGTTGATGAATGTGTGCAGGCACTGAGGACTGAGTCTGGTGGCACCTGGAAGTCCCAGGCACAGAGGGAAGAAACAGGTGCTTGGGGGGGCTGCATGGAGCCTGCGGATGCCACTGTGCCCACACAGACCCGAAGTCGGAATGGCCGATGGAGCACCTGTAGCTGAGCTCTCCATCCCCTGACTCGGCTCAGCCCCACATCACGCAGTGTTCGTCTTCTGCTCCGCAGACAGCCGCCTGCTCGCACCCTCCGGAGCCTCGCTCCGATCTGGGCACACAGCTCTGCAACAAGTGCCACGGAGTGAAAGCGAGAACATGTCAGCCTTGAGGAGCTGGGAATGCTCGAACAGGCAGACGGGAAGCACCTCAACAGTGACTTTCTGGATGGGGGGTAAGCCAAGTGCCTCAGGCACACCTGTGCACCATCAGGGGGCAGCTCCTCTTCTGGATGAGGGGGTGGCACCCCTCCCCACACCCTGTGCACTCAGCGTCCTCCCCAGCGCAATCTCAGTCAGTGTCGTGGCCCTCATCTGTGTGTCTCTGTCTCTCTCATCCCCCCTCCGGGTCCCTCCCCTTTCCCCATCCCTGTCTCTCTCCTCAGTCCCTCCCTCCTATTTGACTTTCCAAGTGTGTCCCTGGTCTGGTCCTCCCCCTGCCCCTGGAGATGGGCCTTCACAATGCCTTGTCCAGTTTGCCTCTGCACCCTCCAGACTGGTCTTTTGGCCACAGCTCAGCGCCCTCCACCCTTCTGTCTCCTAACTCATATACCGAAACCTCTCCAAAGTTTTCCTCCTGAAACACAAACCTAACAGCATCTTCCCCCCCATTGCGAACTCACCCATGAGGGCCCCCACCGGCTCTGGGGGCTGCTGCTCCAAGCCTGGCTCCCCCGCCCCCCGCCCCAGGTTACAGGGTGCTGACTCTGTTTGAGCGCTCACAACCGCCAGGGGCCCACGAAGCTCTTTCCATTAAACTCCCCCACTGAAGCCTCAGCACATGGGCACTGCCATCTCTGTCTTGGGAGGGAGGAAGCCAAGATCTGGAGGTCTCCATCACGTGTAGCTGGGGAGCCGCAGAGCAGGAGTCTCGGCTAGATGGGCCGTCCCACTGGCACTGCCTTCCCCACCTGTACCCAGCAATCGGGGTCACTTAGAAGGTTTAAGTCCCTCACGGCCCACCCCAGAGCCAAGGGGAAGGGGTTTCTCAAGGCTTCCCCATAACTGAAGCAAGCATCACTAGGGAGCTTTCTTGCGAATCACTGTCCTTCTTACAAGACTGGATACCCTGAAGCTAAAGATCATTTCGTGTGCCCAGTTCTAAGCGAGACCTATCGCTCACGGAGGCTTAACTGAATCAAGTAGCAGTCCGATCAATGGAATGAGTGGCTTAATGAATGTCATGCTTTCACGTGGTCACATTTCTCTGTCTCTTCCGTAAAAAACTCAATTTATTTGCCTGGCCATGTCAGAAATTTCGGAAGTGAGTTTACTGCTTATGGAATATTATCAGAAAGAGTCTAAATTCCCATCATTTACGGATAGGATCACCGTTACAATAGAAGAGTGTGTTTTTATCATTGTTGTTGGCCAGTGTTGTTTCCTGTGGGATGTCACCATGCTTGAATTTTAAGCAGATGGGTATGGGCTCCATTCATAATTTCCCTGATTTAGGAAAAATCATTTTCACAGGCGGGGACAGTACACCTGCCGACTGCCAGGGCCCAGCAGCAGCTTTGGTCCTGGCACAGGTGAAAGTGATTTTACTTCACCGGTGATGTCTCCACAAGCTGCCTGTGCACTTGGTCCCGGTGACAACGGGGCAGAGGATGAAGCCGGGGCTCACCCTTCTTGGGGCGGGGGGACACTGAGATTCCTGGGCATCGTACCAACTCAGCCATATGTCACCACAGAAAGTAACTGCTTTTTCCATATATGATCATAACTAATGTTGCAAAGCCTGTTTTGCCTGGATCCTTTTACAGGACCTATGCAAAATATGCTGTGAGCTTTCACTCCAGATTTCTTCCTTAGGATGAATGGCTCTGCACACACACACGGGAACAAGCTCTTATTCTGTTCATCAGGAGTGATAATTATTCCATAGGCTAATTCCCCGAGTGTTAGTTGCATGGGGTGAGGTTCTGGCTCATAAACAGCAGCTGATGGAAACGGGGATCCTAATGGCCAAATACATCCTAATGTTCTCCTTTTAATTCTTTCATTTTTTTTCCTGTCTTTACCTTTTAGAAAATGTTAATGTATTCCTGATGAATTCAGTGTGAAAAAAAATATGTTTATCAGCTTGGGTTTAAAATTTTTATTCATAATAAGAATATAGTAGCACCGCCAACACTTCCCAAAGTCAATCCTGGAAACTCTGGCAGCGTCTCAGGGCATCCTAAGCGAGATGACCGCACAGAAGAGTTACAAGTCAGGAATTCGGATGCCAACACGAGACGCCAGGGTCTCTGAATCAGGTATGGGCGCTTTGTTCTTGCCAGGCGTGGTGTCGAGGAAAGCATGCTCTGGTGGCAGATAACCCTGCAAGATGTCATTCGGTAACTGTGGAAGTTGTGCCTTTAGCCAGGGCCAAATAGATGATAAGGTTGTCGCTGTTAACAGGTGCTAGCTATTTGGAGCAAACCCCACTTCCGCTTGCGAAATCCAGCCACTGAATTTCCCGATCACATTTCCCCGCGTCTATCAGTGGCAGTGAGGGAAGGCGAGCTCCGTGGCCCTTCCCCGCTCAGCCTCCGATCCTCGGTGCCTGAATATCCACCAGGCCCTCGGTGTCCTCCGACGGCTGAGCCCCAGCCACCTGCGAGCGGATGTCGCCCCCCTACACCCCCAGCCCGGCTGGCACGGTGTCTGACACGGAGCCCACCTCCGCAGCTGAACTGCTCTCCCCTACGTGACTGCACGCAGAAGCCGGCGGCTTCCACGGCTGCATCCAGAGCCACAGCTGGGTTCTTTAGTTTGTTGTGAAAAGAATTCCAGCATGACACAGCTCCTCTCAGTACAAAGAAGTGCTGGAGCACTGGGGGGAGGGCGGGGGGGGGCGGAGAATGCCCCTGAAAACAGCCGGGCCCCCAGTCTGCTCCTCTCCACGGTAAACAGACCGTGCGGGCACTACCGGGCCGCGACGCATGTCCTGGCCGCCGGGGCGCCTCGAACGCCTCCTGGGCGTCTGGAGCAAACAGTGCCACTCGCTCTGTGGTCAGATCGGGGACAGCCAGTCCTCCCGTTGTTTGATTTCTAAACTTGCCTCCACCTCCCCGAGGCCTCTGAGAGCTCAGGGCTTGCAAATCAACACAACATTTAATTAACTGCACATTAAAGTTTCCATCTTTCAAGGAAGGGAATTAGGGACAGTTCCCTTTCTGAAGCAGTCATTAATGAAAATATAAATTCTAAAGCCTCCCGAGTTCCGGGTGGTCCCCCCCGACTAGACATGGTTGCCCGCCCGGGACTCTCTGGGTTGGGCCAGTTCCTTTCCATAAGCTGCAGGTCCAGGGTCCCCTTCCAGGCAAACACTGTTAACCCTCCGAGCTCCAGTCTTGGTTTTGCCACACCCCAGAGCCCTCTGAATTATAGAGTTTTCAGGAAATACTCAAAAATGTTGCTATTGATACTGAGTTGTGAGCGCTTTCTTATTAAAATGAAAGATGTGGAGAAAGCACTGTTAAGAGAGAGGCAAGAGACATGAATAATAATAATTAAATACTGTCTGCCGTCCACGGAATGGATGGAAGCTACTGTCACTCCCTGAGAACGACAGAGGCACACGGACCACCAGAGAGGAGGAAAATAGCACAGTCCGCTTGACTTTAGGGAGATGGGCAGACAGACTAGAAGATACCTAGGGCAACTCCCCCCAAACAGGCTGGATCTCCGTGACACCAAAATTACCTGACGGTTCAGGCTAAGACCACACACACATACCCCAGCCCCGACACACACACACAGACCAGAGGTCACAAACCACAGTGAGTGAGAAGTGCATTATTCAGGAGTCGGGGATGCTGGCCCCGCTTCTACCACGAACCCAGTCCCACAAGCCCACTCTGCTTCTCTGCTTACCCTTCTCCTCAGCTGAAGAACAATGCAACTCACACCATGGCCAAATCACCAGCAGCGCTATTAGAATGCATCGCCGTGTCTGTCTAAAAAAGGCTTGTCTGGCAATGCCCGGTTTTGTTATTTCTCAGTATCTGTGTCTCCTCCCGATATTAAGAAGTCTGAGAAAAAAAGCAGTGGATCTTATTTAATTTTCTACTACACATTCTGCTTATTTATTTAGTTTATGCTCATCCGTCATTTCTACGGGACGCCAGGGACCGTGCTAGCGTCAGGATATAGATGCTGGCCTTGCCCTTCTGGAGGAGGCAAACAAATAACTAAACAGGTAAACGAACTAATTATAAATTATAATTAGCGTTAGGCAGGGAAAATCATCAGCGCCTAAGATAGCAAATGATGGAGAAGAGCAACTTCAAAGTGGGCGTGTGAGGACGGCTTCTGTGGAGGGGACGTTCAAGGTGAGTCGCAGAAGGAAGGCAAGGAGCTAGCTCTGCAACCAGCGGTCCTGGCACATGGCAGACACACAACTGGGGCTTCTTGATTTGCTGAGCAGTGTTTATAAAGTAGATCTCATAAATTCAAACTGGTAAGAAAATCTAATCAAAATATACTTCGGATAGACAAAAGCAACCGGGAAGTGAGTTCTTCACTTTCCAGGACGAGGTAGAGCGTGGTGTGGACAAGGGGCTCCTTTTCCTTCATGGGCTCACCGAAGCCGGCGAAACACTCTCTGGGCTCTGCGCTTGCTTACCCTCTGCCTCGTCCTCTGATTCTTACTTCAGATCTCTACTCAGCGCTGGTACAGTGACCCATACACCAGAGGATGCTAGGTTCTCATCCACCATTCCTTTCAACTCGTCATTTCTCTCTGGTCTTTGGATTTCCTCACCAGTGTGGCATCACGCAGAAGACGGCATCTCAATTCCTTACATTTTGTTCCCTGAAGTCGCCTGTGCCATCACCCCCTATCACGAGAAGGCAAGGGAGGTGGACGCGGTCATCAGACCCCACAGCGGGTCACTCAAGTGCGCCCATCTTGTGATGGAGGAGTGAACTGGACTCTTGCAGACTGCTCGGCCACTTGGCTCTCCCAGTGCCCATCACCAAGCCCCCGCTCTTCTCCCCCTGCTTCATGGTTGTGGGGCTGGGACACATTCTCCTGCTCCCTTTCGTCTCTGTCCAAAGGTGAACTTAGGTGGAGACTGAGAGATAAGAACTATCTTGTGAGGTAGATTTTCCTGACCAGACTCTTGACAGACACACTCACCCTGGGGGTAAGTGCTTCTCCTATTACTTAACCAATAATTACTGCCCATGTGCCCAGGGCCCTGTAATGTGCACCCAGAGGCGGAGGACGGGAGACGAAAACATCTGTATCTCTGTTACCTGATGTGCACAAGCAAGATCGGGAGGCAAGATGCACCTAGCCACCCCTTGAAATTGTCTGACGTCATTGACTGCCTTCCTCCCCTCTTTCCTCCTTTCTGCCCTTCACCATTTGGGGGGGAGTAGCCCTGTATTACCCCCTTTGGGCCACACCTATGATGACAAACCCAGTCCTGACTCTCCAAATCCCAG
Organism: Callorhinus ursinus; assembly: GCF_003265705.2. Taxonomy (NCBI): domain Eukaryota; kingdom Metazoa; phylum Chordata; class Mammalia; order Carnivora; family Otariidae; genus Callorhinus; species Callorhinus ursinus. The sequence goes on from NW_027397072.1 coordinate 84,059,211, forward strand.
TTGAGTGGGGATCCCTGAACAGATAGTGCCGCGACAGGGACAGAGGGGTCACTACTGTGAAACAGAGGTGGGCCGTGGTATAGAGGGAACACAGTCCATGGCCCCATTACTAACCCAATGGAGGGGGAAGATGGAAGGCTTCTTAGAAGAGCAAAACCCAGAGTCAACTTTTAAATAGGACTGGTGCTTGGGAAACAAAGGAAAGCTCAGGAGATGCTACATCAAGAAGCACATTACTGAGGGTATAGTCCTTTTTGCAGGTCGGTGGATCGGTGAAATGGATTCTGATGAGTGAGCCAAGACCAAGGAAGGCCCTCACCTCCACCCTGAGAGTCTAATCAGCAGGTCTGTGTTATGGATCCAGAATCCACTTGTTTTTCTCACTTCTCTAATAGGGTATGTAGGAGGCGTCAGATTATTTCAATCTTGTAACAGTTCTTCAAGAATCAGGGAACTGCTCCACCCCATCAAAACCATTAGCAGGGATCAGCCACTCCAATGAGTATGGCACCTCTAGGTCATTCAGACCCAGGAATGGAACCCCAATGGTCAGCCAAATGCTTTCTGCTACAAAACTTTGATGGACGATACTTCCTTAGCCTGGGCCAACATTTAATTTGTGTTGTGATGGAACACTTTTCAATTGTCAATGACAAAAGGCAATATTTCCAATATTCCTTGAGAATAGGCTTCAAAGGTTTCAGCTCTTCTTTAAAAAGCTCTTCAGCTTTATTTTGACGTGGCAGAAAAGTTTTGCACGCATCCTCGCATCCACTGTTGTGACAGCTGCATTTAATGAGTGCAAAATGATCAGAAAAACATCCTTTGCTGTGGGTTGCCAGTTGGTGACAGGGGAGAGGTGATGCTGTAATCAGAGCAGGGAAGTCACGCACACATCTGCTGAGGCAAAATTTCTGCCTGTCTGGTCTACACCACGCAGCTCAGTGCATGGCCTCGAAGCCAGATAAGACTTGTGGACCCACATCCAACAGACGCCTTCTCCAAACGGCAGGGTAAGACTCCATTGGGCCACATCAGGCCATTGTTGCTGGGGTTTCATTCAGGTATCTTTCTAAATCCTCCCCATTTTTATCTTACTGAAAGATCTTTCTGGCTAATCTAACATATTTATAATTAACAAACTCATGAGGGGGAGGAAAAGGCAAACTTCAAGTAATTCATGTGCAAAGGCCCAAATCAGAAAATGAAGGTCTTCCTTTCAATATGGATAGTCATAGTAGATTAAATTATCGCTCAACAAATACTCACTTCCCCACCCCTGCCCCACAACACACTCACACCTGACCTTCACGGGAAGAATTTACTGTCTTACCCCACCGGTGTTGAGCTTGACAATAGGACTTCCTTTGGCCAATGAAAGATGGGCAGACATGACCCAACGCCTATTTGGAGCCTAGGCTGTAAGGCATTGCACGTTTACACTCACTCCCCTGAGAGCCTCCATTTCACCTTGAAAAGATCATGAGCCAGATAAGTGTCAGATGACCCTTGCAGAATGAGAGTCAGATGAAACAGAATGGAACTGAACTGCAGCATGAAGGAGTTGTTCCAACTGGCCCACGCACCTGCAGAGTCCACCCACAGGAGAGTCGCCTACCTGAACCCAGCCTCGATCAGCCAAGCCACAGCTGACCTGCAGCCCAGGAAGCATGAGCGTAAATGGTGGTTAATTTCAGTCATTGAGATTTGGAGCTGTTTGTTATTCAGCATCATTGTGTTGTTTTGGAAGCTTTTCAGAGAGATCACCAACAATGTATGCCTGATTGTGGGCTAGAAAAAATATTCCAGCTGTGCTAGATCCTGATAGCTCCACTGACATGGTGTAAGGGAAAGCAGATGGAGCAAATACCCAAGCCAATCAATCCTATTTATGCAAGGCACGATGAATAACAACGCCACGCTTAACTGCGTTTTTTACCTTTTGGTTCCGTGTTGGGGTCATGGAGTTGTACTTACTATTAAAGGAGGTACAACTTCAGTAGGGTTTCCAAAGGTTTCCCTTAGCCCCGACATTCTTTAATGGTTGCTACCTTCTCACACCTTATAGGGGAAAATTAAAAGTACCTACCTGTGTCGACGTCTTCGTCTGGAGTCCCTGTTTCATTTCCCCACGGCTCCATTTCCAATCTTCTCTCTTCCCTCAGTCATGGAAAGATAGCAAAAATAAACCATCACACTGAACCACTATGACAATTTACTCTTGAGGGGAGAATCCTGTGGGTGTCTAAAAGCTTACTGTAAGTTATATTTGCTTAATTTATGCTTCTACTGACAAATAATTAGGGCAGCAATTAATTTCAAAATGCAAATGTGCAATGGGTCTCACTGTTTTGTTTTGTTTTGTTTTAAATATTCTTTGTCCTCAGTTCTACTTGTGTTAGAGTCTTAATGGATTTAGTTTAGCAAAGGAATGAAATTATTTTTTCTAATGCTTTATTTACTTGATTGAATCGGACTTTTTATCAAATATTGACTACAAATGTTTGTTCAAGATCATATGCTGTAGAATTTAATAGAAATAAAAACCTGTGGTGCAGACCATCATTTTTTACGTGTCTTGTGTGTAATCTATCTGAATGATGAATCAATGACAGGCAGGAGATGTTTATAGCAATCTGCCTCTCTATATGGACCAGCTGCTGTTTCCTGGTAAGAGGAAAATTTTCTTATTATCACTGAAAAGGTCACAAAGATATTCTTTGAGAAGAGAAAACTTTCCACTTGTAAACACGAGGAGAATTAGCTTTTATTCCTTTTACATCCTGCAGTGCTGGGAAGATTGGGAACATAGATAAAGGTCCACTGAATGCTCCTCTCCTCTGCTCATTTATTTCATATCTCCTGATGCCTCATGTACGCGAAGGCACCTCTCCCTTCTAGATTCACCAGCACCTGCTCTGGCTCACAGCGTGCTGGCAAAGTCAGACATGAAAAAACCTCTGTATATTTTGTCATCATACTCCCTAGTGTCATTTTATATTCCTATTTATAATCTTTCTCCTCAACTAGAATGTGAGCCCCATGAGGGCAGGAACTGGGTCTATATCCTCACCATCCGAGCAGGTGCTACCGCAAGGGAGACCCTCCATAAATATCTGGAGGTGTTGAAAGAAGAAAAATGATATTGTAGAACCATGAAGAGGATGACATGGGAGGTCAAAGGAGAGACGCCCTTCTCAGCATAGAATGTGGTGGAAAGTAGATTGCTCAGAAAGGTACTGACGAAGAGGTGAGGATGGAAGCAGGGGGTCTCCAAGAGCAGATATGCAGGAGGTTGCCCAACGAGCGATGTTAGGAGCACACAGCAGGTGTAAAGCCATGGAGGAAGAAGTGATCTGGGCAGGTTTGGGAATACCAGGGTTTTTCCCTGGAGCACGGAATCCCCTGGGGAATGGCAGGAACTATGGCGAGACAGGTAGGGAGACCCCCAGAGACATCATCTTATACCAGGATGAGGAGCTTCATCTTTCTCTGTAATCAGTGTTGACTGCTGATTGATTGAAACTTCTAGATGCCAAATTACTAATTAGTGTGAACAGGGAAGAAACAGAGTTGTCCACTTTGAGCAGAAAGCTGAGCCCTCTCTGATGCCGAATCTGAATGCTTCTCCACTGATATGTGACTTGGCTTGAGGGTACAGCCAAGGCCTAATCAACTAACTCGAAACGAGTACTTGGTCAGGGACCACATGAGGCAGATGTAGCGTGATTTTTCTGCCGTTATCTAAATATTTAAAGGGAAACCAGCATTTTGGTTTGAATGACAATGCTCTATGTGCTTCTGGTACACATTCAAGGTAAATTTTAAAACAAGGACCTTTAAGACTGAACATTATTCATGTAAAAAAGGTCTTTTTTAGAACAATATCAAAGTTATTTGCCTCTCTTTTCACCCATGTAAGAAAATATCTCATCTACCATAAACTAATGAAAGACCATCACACAGGCCGGTTTTCTGGATTGCTCTCTTTTGTTTCAATGGACTTTTCTGGTTTATTGGGGAGAAACTCCATTAAATGGAGCCCGTATGCAGACACAATCACTTGCCTTCTGCCTGCCTCAGGTTGAGGTCGTCAGTAAGTGGTAGCAGAGGCCACTTCTAATCTAATTGTGAATTCCTCTCAAGTATACAGACTTCAGCCCAGGGATGACAAGGATTTTTGAACTTCAAAAAAAAGGGGGGGGCGGGGAGGAATCACAATAAATATTTCATTGTCTAGTCAACCCAATTTGCTAAGCCTGATTATCTCGTTCAGCCCCCAGAGATTGCTACAGGAAGCCTCCCCAGATGTTCTCCTTCCAGCCAAAATTACCACTGGATGTCAGGAAGGTGGCCCAGCAACAGCATTCTGGAAGCCCAGCTGTCGAGGAAGAGAGAGAAGAGGGAAGGTCTCACCCACTGCGGGAGAAGCCGGCACGTCACTGGCCACCCTGCCAGGCCACTTAACCGGTTCCTCAACTGGGCTAATTGACCAATGATTGACCAAGCCTTTCTGCCCGGGTTTATACTCTGTGGCAAATTGCCATGGTCAGAGAACACGTGCATGGAGAGTTCCTGAAGCAGCGGGGAGCTAATTACCCCCACTTCCCTAAGTCAACAGAAATCCTGAAAAGATGATGTGGAGCAAACAAATATTGGGCAAGAGCCTGACAAGCCCTCCGGGGGTCCTTTCTGGGGACCCCACACTCCCACTTCTCTTTCCGAGCAATACAGCCCCGTGGTTTTCTGTAACCATGGGGCGCCGCATGCTATTGTTATTTCTTGTCAGCATAACTTTCTAAATTCATTTTACTGATTATGTTTCAGGTACTGGCACCTGTAGTAGGACTATATTTAGGACTTGAGTTTGTCCTTCTACCTAGCACACTTAAACCCCCTCAGTTCCTTGGACGTGATCACGGCGGCTGCACCCACACCTAATCTGTCTCCAGAAAAGAGCTTGGATGTAACAGGGAATAAGACAGAAACTAAGACCCTTACGAGAGATTATCTTGCCACAAACTAGCCCCTTGGAGCCGGACCAGTCAAGCAAAGATTCCTGAAGGAGCTATTCCAGAAGAATTCCTGCTTATGGCTTGCGGAAGCTACAAAGCCAAGATTTTAAAGGTAAATTTGATACTCTCAGAGCTTGGCTGCATAAAATAGGGAGCACAGTAAGCTCGTGACTCCATCTGACGGGCAGAAAACCCAGGTTCACACAGGAAATTAGAATGAGGTAAACATAACACTTCAGAGAATTCAGCCGATTCCCACTTGCTTGGCAATGTCACAAAAGACAGAATTTGGGGTGCCCTGCATATTTCATTTTTCCAGCCCAGTCTTCAAGGGATGAAGAGTTTCTAGAGCTGTAGGTAATGATAAATCACGTATTCCATACTGACTGAGGCTTCGTGGTACCATTGATGTCTACTAATGATCAAGTTTTACTGAAAAACAAATTAAAACATGAATGAAATAGAAATCATTTTGTAAGATACTGGATTTCTTTATGGGTTTCTCATAGGAAATTCTATGTGGGCCGCATAACTGAATTATTCAGACCAGAATTTTATAATACTGGTACAAAGACTGAACTATTTTACCCATAAAACAACAGTTTTAAGCATTTATTTCTTTGACATTAATGAGGGGGAAAAGCCTTTTCATTCTCAAAAAAAAAAAAACTCTCAAAAAGATGAAATAAGATACAATTGCCAATTACCTAATTTAAAAATGTCCAAACTGCAGTTTTGAAATATTTTTAGCTGGCTTTCATGGGCCTCAAATAGAAAGCTTTATGTAAACTGTCCCTTTTAGACATGTCATTGTCATTAACATCACTGTGATATATAACTAATAACAGGTAAGTGTAACTATAGCAGTATTTAGAAAATAGTTATGATAAGACAGCATTTTGTGATCAAGCTTGTGCTACCCCCCTTTACCGTCATCTCTACCTACTTGCAACGTCCCAAAAAAAACAACAAAAAAAAACCCCAGAGCTTGGGGATCACAAATATCAGAGAGGACAAGACAGTTCTCATGCTTTATGCTCCTACATTATGTTCCATGTTGTATTTCCTTCATTATGACCTAATTCTTCAGGCGTGTCTCTCCAAATGGAATTGATTACATCTGTAAATAAAGCACTAATAAATTAACCTTAAGTTTTAAAGTATGATTTGACTTTATTTATTTATTTTTTAAAAGACTTCATTTATTTGACCGAGAGAGACACAGAGAGAGAGGGAACACAAGCAGGGGGAGTGGGAGAGGGAGAAGCAGGCTTCCCGCCGAGCGGGGAGCCTGACGTGGGGCTCGATCCCAGGCCCCTGGGATAACGACCTGAGCCGAAGGCAGACGCTTAACGACTGAGCCACCCAGGCGCTCCATGATTTGACTTTAAAAATAAAATTCCTATCTTACCAAATGTCTGCTAGGCCCTGTTATCATCCTATTTTGTCTTATTGTTTGATTTTTTCTTTTGCCCCAGTAACCAGGGATATGCTTAACACCTGCATCTAAATTGCAGAGATTCAGAAAAAAAACCAAAATGAGAAGGTAGTATTGGCATCCAGGGTGAATGTCAAATTCCAGTTCCTATTGTTTTAATATTGTGTCCGTGGTGAGTCACCATACTGAGCAGTTTCACAGAAAAGGAAAAGATTTCAGAATGAGGTTTTGGGGGATGTTTTGGGGGTTACTTAAGGATTTGAGAAGAGATTAAAAATAGGGAAGAATCCAAAGAAAAATCAAAGAAGTTTTGTAAATTGAGGGCTAGGTGAACATATAAGAACAGAGTCATGTTCTCTTAAACAAAACTCAGAATAATGAGTGCTAGAGGGATCATATATGTTTTGAAAATTACTATATCACAACATATAACATATTGACAAAAATCTTTACCCACAGTTTTACTGAAGACTCAGTATTATCAGAGTGCTAAAGGTTGGGAAGAGATATTTAACAGGATCCAGGAACTTTATAAAGAATGGCATAAATATACCACACTAACAAAATAAAAGACAAAAATTAAAGATGTTCTCCATTGATGCAGAGAAAGCATTTGAAAAAAAAATCAACATACTTTCATGATTAAAAAATTAAATAAATTAGCAAAGAAGGAAACTGCCTCAACATAATAAAGGCCATATATGAAAATCCCACAGCTCAATGGTTAAAAACTGAAAGCATTTCATCTAAGATCAGGAATGAGAGAAGGATACCCTGTCTGTCTGCTTCTATTCAGCATAGTACTGGCAGTGCTATCCAGAGCTATCGGGCAAGAAAAAAATTAAAAACATATAAATTAGAAAGGAAAAAGTAAAACTATCTCTGTTCACAGATGACATGATTTTATATGTAGAAAACCTTAAAGACTACACACACACACACACACACACACACACACACACACACACAAGACTGTTAGAAACAATAAACAAATTCAGCAAAGTGGTGGTATACAAAATCAATATACAAAAATCAGCTGTGTTTCTATATGCTAACAATGAACAACCCAAAAAGGAAATTAAAGAAGACAATTCCATTTATAATAGCATCAAAAAGAATGAAATACTTAGGAATAAGCCCAACCAAGGAGGTGAAAGACTTATACACTGAAAACTACAAAACATTTTTAAAAGAAATGAAAGACAAAATAAATGGAAAGACATCCCCTGTCCATGAATTGTTAAGATAATATTGATAAGAGATCAATACTATCCAAAACAATCTACCAAATCAACCCAATTCCTACCAAATCCCAAAAGCATTACTTAAAGAAATTTTTAGAAATCCTAAAATCCAGATAGAAATTCAATGGATCTCAAATAGTCAAAACTATTTTGAAAAAAAGAACAAAGTCGGTGAATTCACACTTCCTGATTTCAAAACTATTACAAAGCTATAGTAATAGTGTGATACTGGCATAAAGGCAGACATATAAACAAATGGAAGAGAATAAAAAGCCCAGACATGGGGCACCTGGGTGGCTCAGTTGGTTAAGCGACTGCCTGCGGCTCAGGTCATGATCTCGGAGTCCTAGGATCGAGTCCCACATCGGGCTCCCGGCTCAGCGGGGAGCCTGCTTCTCCCTCTGACCCTCTTCCCTCTCATGCTGTTTCTCTCTCTCTCTCTATCTCTCTCAAATAAATAAATAAATAAAATCTTTAAAAAAAACAGAAATAAACTCTGTGTATATGGTTAAATGATCTTTGACAAGGGTGCCAAGACCACTCAAGGTAGAAAGGACTTTCTTCAATAAATGGTGATGAGAAAACTGGATATCCAAATGCAAAATTATGAAGTTGGACCCTTGTTTTATAACATATACAAAAATTAGCTCAATATGGACTGAAGACCTAATTCTAAGACCTCAAACCATAAAGCTACCAGAAGAGAACATAAAGGAAAAGCTTTATGACACTGGATTTTGCAATGATTTCTTGGATATGATATCAAAAGCATAGATAACAAAAACAAAAATAGGCAATTGGGACTACACTTAACACTGAACTACATCAAACTTTAAAACTTCTGCACATTAAAGGAAGCAATCAACAGAGTGAAAAGGAAGCATATAGATGGAAAAAAATAGTTATATATCTCATAAGGAGTTAATAGCCAAAATACATAAAGAACTACTACTAAAGAACAACAATTATATTATATACCTGAAACTAATATTACACTATATGCTAACTGGATTTTAAGTAAAAACTTAAAAAAAGTTTTTTTAATTAAAAAACTAACAATAACCCAAACAGGGTCCTGGGATCAAGCCCTGCATCGAGCTCCCTGCTCAGTGGGGAGCCTTCTTTTTTTTTAAATTTTTTATTGTTATGTTAATCACCATATATTACATCATTAGTTTTTGATGTAGTGTTCCATGATTCATTGTTTGTTCATAACACCCAGTGCTCCATGCAGAATGTGCCCTCCTCAATACCCATCACCAGGCTAACCCATCCCCCTACCCTCCTCCCCTCTAGAACCCTCAGTTTGTGTTTCAGAGTCCATCATCTCTCCTGGTTCGTCTCCCCCTCTGACTTACTCCCCTTCATTCTTCCTCTCTTGCTATCTTCTTCTTTTTCTTTTTTCTTAAAATATGTTGCGTTATTTGTTTCAGAAGTACAGATCTGTGATTCAACAGTCTTGCACAATTCACAGCGCTCACCGTAGCACATACCCTCCCCAATGTCTATCACCCAGCCACCCCATCCCTCCCACCCCCAACCACTCCAGTAACACTCAGTTTGTTTCCTGAGATTAAGAATTCCTCATATCAGTGAGGTCATATGATACATGTCTTTCTCTGATTGACTTATTTCACTCAGCATAACACCCTCCAGTTCCATCCACGTCATTGCAAATGGCAAGATCTCATTCCTTTTGATGGCTGCATAATATTCCATTGTGTATATATACCACCTCTTCTTTATCCATTCATCTGTCGATGGACATCTTGGCTCTTTCCACAGTTTGGCTATTGTGGACATTGCTGCTATAAACATTGGGGTGCACGTACCCCTTCGGGTCCCTACATTTTTATCTTTGTGGTAAATACCCAGTAGTGCAATTGCTGGATCGAATGGTAGCTCTAATTTCAACTGTTTGAGGAATCTCCATACTGTTTTCCAGAGTGGTTGCACCAGTGGGGAGCCTTCTTTTCCCTCTCCCTCTGCCTGCCACTCCCCCTGCTTGTGTTCTCTCTCTTTCTCTCTAATAAGTAAAATAAAATCTTTTTTTAAAATGGCAGTTACCAGGGGACTGGCGAAGGGGAAAAAAGTAGAGTTATCATTTAATGGGTACAGAGTTTCAGATTTGCAAATTCTGGAGATCTGTTTTGTAACAATGTGAATATACTTAAGGCTGCTGAATTGACTGATTAAAAATGGTTATGTTTTCTACCACAATAAAAAAATATGCTTAATTTTTAATTCCTTTAGAAGGAGGAGGGGGCTGCAGTAGAAAGGAAGCCCAAAGCAAAAGTTCATTTGTGAGGGAAGGTGTGGGGGAACTAAGAGATTTTTGAGACAGAAGGGGGAAAGTCAGCAGGGAAAAAAAATGGGTCCAGAGATACCAGAAAAAAAGCATAATGATGAAATCAAGTCTCAGAGGAAGCCAGGACTCCCAATAGAGACAAGCAAAGCTGGCTAGAGAAACTGCTGGAAATGACATTAAAACCTTTCTTATCCAATAGTCCCAGTTGCCTATTTGAGTAATAGTGAGGTTACCCCCAAAAGCAGAACCTTGGCTTCCTTGCATCATTTCTTCCAGTTTGGAAGAAAAACCACCTGCGTGTGAATTGAGATGTCTTTTTTAGACCCCCAACCAAAGCAAGCAGTGGAAGAGTTCTCCTGACTGATAGTACTCCAAGATAACATTTGTATCACTCATTCATTCAAAGAGTCTTTCCTCTGTGCCGGGCACTGCTCTAGGTGCTGGGGACAGAAGAGATAGAAGAGTGTCAGGAAAATTCTCTGCTCCCATGGGACTTGCATCTCAGAGGCACCCAGCCATTGTGCTCCATTCCAGCACACAGATCCAGCCCGTGTTGTGCAGCTCTGCATCCTTGCTTTTCAAGCTCCTTGAAGCTTTGGACCAATCGTATAAGACCATCCACCCATGGATCCATCCATCCACCCAAGCCAGCGTTTGTACAGATGTAACAAGTCCAAGTTCAAGATGGCTGAGGAGGCAGTGTACTTCCAAACAGGGGCTCTGCCCACAAGGCAGAGGAGAGGGGCTGGATCTACCTGCATGGCTTAGGAGTTGGTTGGCCAAGTACAAGTCCTGAGAAACAGAGCTCTTGAGAGACAGCACAAGTGTAGCTTCAAGAGCAGGGGGATGACCTGAAAATGATGGGAGGCGTGTAAGAAACTCCAACAGACAAACTAGCTCAAGTCACTTGCAGCAGCACCATGTGCCCTGTGCTCACAGCAGCCCAGTGGGGCAGCTTGGACCAGGCAGATCACTGGGAAGGAAGCTTTGCCCTGGACGTGTGTTTGCAGCGCCTTTGAGGCCCCAAGTTAGACTTTTCCCCCTCCGGTTTATTGGTCATGTGACATGACGAGAAAATATTGGAACTTCCATTTTTTAATGCCACCATTTTGAATTTTCACCTTTATGTAAATTTTATAATGTATATAATCTATTAGTACAATAATAGTGGTGCACAATATATAGGTAGGTAGGTAGATAATCGATGATAGATAGATTGATAGATAATAGATGGATGGATGGGTGGGTAGATGGATGATGGATGAATAGATAGATAGAGAGATAGATGTTAGGTAGATAGATAAGCATGTATTGGAAGCCTATGCTCAAAATATGGTCGTGATAAGGATTAAAAAGCTCCATGGTCACTGCTCTCAGGCAACCTCTCCTGTATCTCTAAGGAGGACCAAGAGCACCATGCCTCTGGGCATACCATTGCCATTTGTACCAGCCCAACTGGACGGAAGGAGTGGGGAGATAAAGTGGAGAGTGAGGTGGGCAGGCAGCGGCACGGTTACCACGTGGGACTAATTCCAAAGGACCGATAAGTGGGCAAGGCCCCAGAAGAACTCAAAAAGGAAGGCAAGAATTTCCAAAGGGTTGAGTAATGGTATGGAGCTTGTTGCCAAATGGCAAATTTTCTCAGACTTATCTATGGTTTCCCTTGGCGTCCACATCCCAGGCTGTTCTACTAGGAAGATAAAGGAGTCCTACAGGTAGAAAGATTTTATCCTCAGAGAGACAGTTTATGTCTTCACTTGGTTTATCAATTCCCCAAATCTGTCTTTAAAGGGAACAGAACTGCACTAGGTAGCTGGGATGTGGGAACATCCTCAGCTAGATGCTAGGCTCTCCAAGGACTGTACACTCACAGGCACAAATATATGCATGCACACGTGTATGTGCATACAAACACACACATACGCATGCATACACACACACCAACTTAAGTCCGTGGTCCTAAAACATGGATTTGTACGTTTCAAGTCTTATATGTTAAATGTAATGTCTCTGGTAGAAAGAAATAAGTAAAATGTTTAAAGGTATGTAATAGCCATCGCTTTGACAAGGTTGGCAATGAGGTTCATTGTTTTGCCCCTAAATGGATCCAGAAAATGAATCTCTTAATAAAAGACGAAAGCAAACATAATTACAAACTTGATTTAAAAAACAGAGTACTTAGAATCTATATCAGTGTTGAAAGTACTACCTCACTTGCAACAGCTCCTTGGAAAACCATCATGTGGATATATCACAAATTATTTTATCAAATCCTACTGGGTGGGGGAAATAGGGAGCTGATGCTCAAGGGTACAAAGTTTCAGTTTTGCAAGATAAATAAATTCTGGAGATCTACTATACAACACAATGCCTGTAGCTAACAATTCTTTACTGCATACTTAAAACTTGTTAAGAAGGTAGATACTACGTTAAGTGATCTTATCACAAAGAAGTAAAATAACAATGACAATAATAAAGGGTTCGGGAGGAAACTCTGAGAGGTGGTGGCTGTGGCCATGATCCTGATGTCAGTGATGGCTTCATGGGCATATACTTGTCCTCAAACTCATCAAGTAGTATACATTACATATGCACAGATTGTACACGTCACCCTCCATAAAGCGGGTTAAAAAAAGAAAAACCTGCTTGATGAGCACAGGATGATGTATGGAAGTGTTGAATCACTATATTGTACACCTGAAACTAATATTATGCTGTATGTTAACTACTGGAATTTAAATCAAAACCTTTAATTTTTTTAAATAAAATAAATTTTCAAATAAAATAAACCTGCTAGCAAGAACTAAGATGGTCTCCAGCTTTTCACTGCATCAGAGACCACCTTTTTTTTTTCTATTTCTGTTGTTTGTGATGCTAATTTTTACTCATGGGATTCACAAGGAACATCTTTATGTTGTTTTCCTATATACTAACTGTCCAAGATGTCAGGTTGCTGATGTTATTTACAAAAGTATTTACATTTACAGACATGATCTGTACAACCAAAAATACTGAACCCAAGAAGGCATCACAGAGCCTTTTTCCCCACGCTCTTATCTTTGTCAATCAGATAAATATCAACAAAAATGACATCTTATTTAAACCAATGTTGCATTGACATTAACTATTTGCAAAGTTGAACGCTCATAGTATCATGCTTACTGGCCTTTTGCATTCACTGCATTATTACTGGTTTGTATATTTCCCCCTTATTTATTTTGTTCTGTTCAGATTCTTGTTCATTTTTTTACTCTTAGAGACATTAACCATTTGTCTGTAACAAAAAAATACTTTCCTGACGTTAATTTTGTTTTATCTTTCAAGCTTTACTTACATTAATTTTCTAGTACAAAAGTTTTCCATTTTAGCTAATTTTATCAAATTTTAGCCAAGTTAATCAATCTTTTGCCTTCTATTGTCTCTTTTCTATCAGGCTTAGAAGAAGCTTTCTACTACAAACTTACTCAGGTAGTCACCAATTTTTTTTCTGATACTTTTATGCATTCTTATATATATAAATATTTTATTCCTCTGGAATTTATTTCAAAGGAATAGAAGGGGATCCAGCTTCAGGATTTCTACATGGTTGGTCCCAATGAGACGTGTCCAACACCCTCTATGGACTAATCCATCTCCTCCTGACTGACCTGAAATGCCACCTTGATCATATGTTTCTGTCCCTTTCCTAGCTTCCAGTCTTTTCCATGACCCGCTTATTTCTGCACTAGCACCACATCCTTTAGCTAATATAGCCCCAGGACATATGTACTATGTTGTAGGGCAGGTCGTCGCCGAATACCCATCTTTTTCAGAATTGTCATAGCCTTTTTATCACATTTGTTTATCCAGCTGAACTTATAAATTATGTCGTGAGAAAAAATCAACTATGTTGAAACTTCAGAATTTCCATACACAGGATTATAATATTTAAAGTTGCCCCAAAATATTATTTAGAACAGGAATTGGCAAATTTCTTTTTTCTGTAAAGGGCCAAATAGTGAATATTTTAGTCTTTGCAGGCTGTATGGTCTGTCATGACAACTCAACTCTGGCGTTAAAGTGCAAAAGCAGCCATAGATAGTATGTAAATTGAGGGACATGGCTGAGCCCACGAAAACTTCATTCCAAAAACAGGCAGAGATGCAGTGGAATATTACTCAGCCATAAAAAGGAACAAAGTATTGAAACATGCTACCGCACAGATGAACCCTGGAAACATTATGTGACGTGAAAGAAGCCAGACACAAAAAGGTCACATATTTTATGATTCCATCTACATGAAATATCCAGAGTAGGTATCCATATGGACAGAAATCAAATTGGTTGTTGCCAGGGGCCAGAGGGAGGGGGAAATGGGGAGTAATGATAGGCATGATGTGTTTTTCCAGGGAATTATAAAAGGTTTTGAAACTAGAGATAGGGAGCGGTTGTACATCATTGTGAATTGGACCATTGAGTTTTACACTTTAAAATGGTTAATTTCATATTATGTGAATTTCACCCTAATTAAACAAAACATTATGGAGTAGGAGACATAGATTTCGTCTGGTCTCAGGAATTCAGCTGAATAGGGATCAAACCATTCTGACCACCTATGAACTCAAGAGGAGATCAAAGAGGAGAGTAGCAACAACTATCTGAACAGAGAAGCGACCACTTACTGGAAGGTAGGACGTGCGGAGAAGTGAATCCGAGGCGATATTCGGGAGGATACACGGCGGGGGAGGGGCGTCCGCCGGCCGCTTCTGGCAAGTGATACAGTCGGGGAGCACAAAATCAGAACTGTTAGAAGTCGGCTCCACTGATGGACGTCGCTGCAGTGGCTAAGCAGGGGGTGGAATCCTCCCGGGACAGTGTGGTCTCAGGACCCTTGGGGTCACAGAAAGACCGGGGGAGCCTAAGTGCGCCAGAGCTCCCAGGTATCGGAGCGGGGAAGCCGGCTGCAGAGACGGAGCCGAGGCGCGGGCTCTCAGCTCGGGGTTGCCATAAACTGTGATCCGCGGCCCAGTCGGGCCACTGCTCCTCCAGCAGGGACCCAACAGGCGGCAGATCCAGGGAGACTCCCCTTCCTTCCCAGGGAGGAGCGGCGCGGGAACGCACCGCAGGGATCTGCTGGGTTTGGAGACTCCACACGGGGTCGGGTGCCACAGATAGCAACGCTCGGTCACAGGCCGGGTGAGCACGGAGAGCGGCCGGAGACCGGGGACAAGGGAGTGACTGCTTTTCTCTGGGGACACACTGAGGAGCGGGACCCCGAGTTCTCAGCTCCTCCGGGTGGAGATTGGGAGGTCACCATTTTTGCCCTGGTCCTCCAAGGCTGTACGGAGAGCTTGCAGGGAACAAAAGCTCCTGAGATCAAACCGGAGCAGCTTGCTTAGCCCGGACCGACAAGGGCGGGGCAATTCCGCCTCCGGCAAAGACATTTGGAAACCACAGCAACAGGCCCCTCCCCCAGAAGATCAGCCCGAACAGCCAGCAAGCCAAGACCAAGTTTACCGATCAAGGAGAACGGGAGAACTCCAGCGCTAGGGGAATACAGCACATAGAATTCATGGCTTTTTTTTACCATGATTCATTAGTTCATCAAAGTTAATTTTTGTTAACTATTTTTTTTTCTTTTTCCCTTTTTCAACCAACATCTTATCAATCTCTTTAAAAAAAAATTTTTTATTTTTCATTTTTAGAGTCATATTTATCCCTTCATATTAGTTACCCTTATTTTTGGCATATATATATAAGTTGTTCTCTCTTTAAAATTTTGAGATACAGTTTCTTCTAACAGATCAAAATATACCCTAAATCACTAGTGTATGGCTCTGTTCTAGTCTCCTGTCTGATCACATTTTCTCCCTTTTTTCTTTTTTTTTTTAAATCTTCTTTCTTTTTTCAAACAACTTCTTATCAAGTCCTTTTAGAAAACCTTTTATAATTTTCATCTTTACAGTCATCTTCTATCCCTTCATTGTATCAACCCTTATTTTGTACATATATGTCTTTCTTCCTTTAAAATTTTAGGAGGCACTTTTTTCTAACAGACCAAAATACGCCCAAAATCTCATGTGTGGCACTGATCTATGCACTAGCCTAATCATATTTGATCACATTCTGCTTTTTTTGTATTGTTCTGTTTTTGTTTTTATCCTTTTTTTTTTTCTCTTTCTTTTTTCTTTCTTTCCCTTTCTTTTCCCCTGGTTTCAGGTCTTTTCTGATTTGTATACAGTATATTTGCTGGGGATGTTGTAAACCTGTTAGCATTTTGTTCTCTCATTCATCTGTTCTCCTCTGGACAAAATGACAAGACGAAAAAAATCACCTCAGCAAAAAGAACAAGAGGTAGTACCGTCAGCCAGGGACCTACTCAATACGGACATTAGTACGATGTCGGACCTAGAGTTCAGAATCACGACTTTAAAGATACTAGCTGGGCTTGAAAAAAGCGTGGAAGTTATTAGAGAAACCCTTTCTGGAGAAATAAAAGAACTAAAATCTAACCAAGTCGAAATCAAAAAGGCTATTGATGAGGTGCAATAAAATGGGGGCACTAACTGCGAGGATAAATGAGGCAGAAGAGAGAATCAGCGATATAGAAGACCAAATGATGGAAAATAAAGAGGCTGAGAAAAAGAGGGAGAAAAAACTACAGGATCACGAGGGCAGAATTCGAGAGTTAAGTGATACGATAAGACGAAACAACATTAGAATAATTGGGATCCCAGAAGAAGAAGAAAGAGAGAGAGGGGCAGAAGGTATATTGGAGCAAATAATAGCAGAGAACTTCCCTAATGTGAGGAAGGAAACAGGCATCAAAATCCAGGAGGCACAGAGAACCCCTCTCAAATCAATAATAATAGGTCAACACCCCGACATCTAATAGTAAAACTTATGAGTCTCGGAGACAAAGAGAAAATCCTGAAAGCAGCTCGGGAGAAGAGATCTGTAACCTAAAATGGTAGAAATATTAGATTGGCAAGAGACCCATCCACAGAGACCTGGCAGGCCAGAAAGGACTGGCAAGGTATCTTCAGAGCACTAAACGAGAAAAATATGCAGCCAAGAATGCTATATCCAGTTAGGCTGTCATTGAAAATAGAAGGAGAGATAAAAAGGTTCCAGAACAAACAAAAACTAAAGGAATTTGCAAACACGAAACCATCCCTCCAAGAAATATTGAAAGGGGTCCTCTAAGCAAAGAGAGAGCCTAAAAGCAGCAAAGATCAGAAAGGAACACAGACAACATACAGTAACAGTCACCTTACAGGCAATACAATGGCACTAAATTCATACCTTTCAATAGTTACCCTGAATGTAAATGGGCTAAATGCCCAAATCAAAAGACACAGGCTATCAGATTGGATTAAAAAACAAGACCCATCAATATGCTGTCTGCAAGAGACTCATTTTAGACCCAAAGACACCCCCAGATTGAAAGTGAGGGGGTGGAAAACCATTTACCATGCTAATGGACACCAAAAGAAAGCTGGGGTGGCAATCCTTATATCAGACAAACTAGATTTTAAAACAAAGACTGTAATAAGAGATGAGGAAGGACACTATATCCTACTTAAAGGGTCTATCCAACAAGAAGATCTAACAATTGTAAATATCTATGCCCCGAACATGGGAGCAGCCAATTCTATAAGGCAATTAATAACAAAAGCAAAAAAACACATTGACATAAATACAATAATAGTGGGGGACTTTAACACCCCCCTGACTGAAATGGACAGATCATCTAAGCAAAAGATCAACAAGGAAATAAAGACTTTAAATGACACACGGGACCAAATGGACTTCACAGACATGTTCAGAACATTCCACCCCAAAGCAACGGAATACACATTCTTTTCTAGTGCCCATGGAACATTCTCCAGAATTGATCACATCCTAGGTCACAAATCAGGTCTCAACCGGTACCAAAAGATTGGGATCATTCCCTGCATATTTTCAGACCACAATGCTTTGAAACTAGAACTCAATCACAAGAGGAAAGTTGGAAAGAACTCAAATGCATGGACGCTAAAGAGCATCCTACTAAGGAATGAATGGGTCAACCAGGAAATTAAAGAAGAATTAAAAAAATTCATGGAAACCAATGAAAATGAAAACACAACTGTTCAAAATCTTTGGGATACAGCAAAGGCAGTCCTGAGAGGAAAGTATATAGCAATACAAGCCTTTCTCAAGAAACAAGAAAGGTCTCAAATACACAACCTAACCCTACACCTAAAGGAGCTGGAGAAAGAACAGCAAATAAAGCCTAAACCCAGCAGGAGAAGAGAAATCATAAAGATCAGAGCAGAAATCAATGAACTAGAAACCAAAAGAACAGTAGAACAGATCAACGAAACTAGGAGCTGGTTCTTTGAAAGAATTAACAAGATTGATAAACCCCTGGCCAGAATGATCAAAAAGAAAAGAGAAATGACCCAAATCAACAAAATCATGAATGAAAGAGGAGAGATCACAACCAACACCAACGAAATACAAACAATTATAAGAACATATTATGAGCAACTCTATGCCAGCAAATTAGATAACCTGGAAGAAATGGGTGCATTCCTAGAGATGTATCAACTACCAAAACTGAACCAGGAAGAAATAGAAAACCTGAACAGACCTATAACCACTAAGAAAATTGAAGCAGTCATCAAAAATCTCCCAACAAACAAAAGCCCAGGGCCAGATGGCTTCCCAGGGGAATTCTATGAGGCACTTAAAGAAGAATTAATACCTATTCTCCTGAAACTGTTCCAAAAAATAGAAATGGAAGGAAAACTTCCAAACTCATTTTATGAGGCCACCATTACCTTGATCCCCAAACCAGACAAAGACCCCATCAAAAAGGAGAATTACAGACCAATATCCTTGATGAAAATGGATGCAAAAATTCTCACCAAAATACTAGCCAATAGGATCCAACAGTACATTAAAAGGATTATCCACCACGATAAATCCCACCAAGTGGGATTTATCCCTGGGCTGCAAGGCTGGTTCAACATCCGCAAATCAATCAACGTGATACAATACATTAACGAAAGAAAGAACAAGAATCATATGATCCTCTCAAGAGATGCAGAAAAAGCATTTGACAAAGTACAGCACCCTTTCTTGATCAAAACTCTTCAGAGTATATGGATAGAGGGTACATACCTCAATATCATAAAAGCCATCTATGAAAAACCTACAGCGAATATCATTCTCAATGGGGAAAAGCTGATAGCTTTTCCCCTAAGGTCAGGAACGCAGCAGGGATGTCCACTCTCACCACTGCTATTCAACATAGTATTGGAAGTCCTAGCCACAGCAATCAGACAACAAAAAGAAATCAAAGGCATCCAAATCGGCAAAGAGGAAGTCAAACTCTCCCTCTTTGCAGATGATATGATACTTTATGTGGAAAACCCAAAAGACTCCACCCCAAAACTGCTAGAACTCATACAGAAATTCAGTCAAGTAGCAGGCTATAAAATCAATGCACAGAAATCAGTGGCATTCCTATACACCAACAACAAGACAGAAGAGAGACAAATCAAGGAGTCGATCCCATTCACAATGGCACCCAAAACCATAAGATACCTAGGAATAAATTTAACCAAAAGAGGCAAAGGATCTGTACTCAGAAAACTATAAAATACTCAGGAAACAAATTGAAGAAGACACAAAGAAATCGAAAAACGTTCCATGTTCATGGATTGGGAGAACCAACATCGTGAAGATGTCAATGCTACCTAGAGCAATCTACACATTCAATGCAATTCCTATCAAAATACCATCCACTTTTTTCAAAGAAATGGAACAAATAATCCTAAAATTTGTATGGAACCAGAAGAGACCCCGAATAGCCAGAGGAATGTTGAAAAAGAAAAGCAAAGCTGGCGGCATCACAATTCCGGACTTCCAGCTCTATTACAAAGCTGTCATCATCAAGACAGCATGGTACTGGCACAAAAACAGACACATAGATCAATGGAACAGAATCGAGAGCCCAGAAATGGACCCTCAACTCTATGGTCAACTTATCTTTGACAAAGCAGGAAAGAATGTCCAATGGAAAAAAGACAGTCTCTTCAACAAATGGTGTTGGGAAAATTGGACAGCCACATGCAGAAGAATGAAACTGGACCATTTCCTTACACCACACACAAGAATAGACTCCAAATGGTTGAAAGACCTAAACGTGAGACAGGAGTCCATCCAAATCCTAAAGGAGAACACAGGTAGCAACCTTTTCGACGTTAGCCGCAGCAACTTCTTCCTAGAAACATCGCCAAAGGCACGGGAAGCCAGGGCAAAAATGAACTATTGGGATTTCATCAAGATAAAAAGCTTTTGCACAGCAAAAGAAACAGTCCACAAAACCAAAAGACAACCGACAGAATGGGAGAAAATATTTGCAAATGACATATCAGATAAAGGGCTAGTATCCAAAATCTATAAAGAACTTATCAAACTCAACACCCAAAGAACAAATAATCCAATCAAGAAATGGGCAGAAGACATGAACAGACATTTTTCCAAAGAAGACATCCAAATGGCCAACAGGCACATGAAAAAGTGCTCAACGTCGCTCGGCATCAGGGAAATCCAAATCAAAACCTCAATGAGATACCACCTCACACCTGTCAGAATGGCTAAAATTAACAAGTCAGGGAACAACAGATGTTGGCGGGGATGTGGAGAAAGGGGAACCCTCCTACACTGTTGGTGGGAATGCAAGCTGGTGCAACCCCTCTGGAAAACAGTATGGAGGTTCCTCAAACAGTTGAAATTAGAGCTACCATTCGATCCAGCAATTGCACTACGGGGTATCTACCCCAAAGCTACAAATGTAGGGACCCGAAGGGGTACGTGCACCCCAATGTTTATAGCAGCAATGTCCACAATAGCCAAACTGTGGAAAGAGCCAAGATGTCCATCGACAGATGAATGGATAAAGAAGAGGTGGTATATATACACAATGGAATATTATGCAGCCATCAAAAGGAATGAGATCTTGCCATTTGCAACGACGTGGATGGAACTGGAGGGTGTTATGCTGAGTGAAATAAGTCAATCAGAGAAAGACATGTATCACATGACCTCACTGATATGAGGAATTCTTAATCTCAGGAAACAAACTGAGTGTTACTGGAGTGGTTGGGGGTGGGAGGGATGGGGTGGCTGGGTGATAGACATTGGGGAGGGTATGTGCTACGGTGAGCGCTGTGAATTGTGCAAGACTGTTGAATCACAGATCTGTACTTCTGAAACAAATAACGCAACATATTTTAAGAAAAAAGAAAAAGAAGAAGATAGCAGGAGAGGAAGAATGAAGGGGAGTAAGTCAGAGGGGGAGACGAACCAGGAGAGATGATGGACTCTGAAACACAAACTGAGGGTTCTAGAGGGGAGGAGGGTAGGGGGATGGGTTAGCCTGGTGATGGGTATTAAAGAGGGCACATTCTCCATGGAGCACTGGGTGTTATGAACAAACAATGAATCATGGAACACTACACCAAAACAAATGATGTAATATATGGTGATTAAGATAACAATAAAAAATTAAAAAAAAACAAACATTATACACTAAGAAACCCCCTCTCCTGGGTCAGCATGTGGGTGTCTACAGGAGGGGAAGAAGGCCAGAGACAGGTGGATTCTCCTCCTGCTTGGTGCCTGCGAAGATGAGAGGACTCTCCAGCAGATTTGGGGGTGATTAAAGATACAAGGGTGAAAGGTAGCACGTCCTCAGCAGCAGCAAGGCTGAAGGACAGAGGCCATATGGTTCATCACTGAAACTTACATCCAAATAGAATCTGAGCTCTGTTGCACGTTGGGATCACCTGGGATCTTTAAAAATTCCTGATGCCAGGCTCCCACCCCCAGAACTCTGACTTAATTGATATGAAGTGTGACCTAGGCATCAGGATTTTTAAAATGTGTCTGGACGATTCTAATGTGTGGTGACGTTAGGGAATCACTGGCCTACAGACAAGGTGATGGGCTCCCCTGACTTCTTCCTTGGGCTATGGGAGTAAGTCAGAAACCATACCAGACGTCACACTGGAATCCCCTGGGGGATAGTGAACATCACGGATGCCTGGTCCCATCCCCAGATTTTCTGATCTGGGGTATAACCTGGACACAAAGGTTTTTGAAAGCTTCCAAAAGGCAGC
This sequence comes from Callorhinus ursinus, assembly GCF_003265705.2. Taxonomy (NCBI): domain Eukaryota; kingdom Metazoa; phylum Chordata; class Mammalia; order Carnivora; family Otariidae; genus Callorhinus; species Callorhinus ursinus. Next base: position 84,081,371 of record NW_027397072.1, read on the forward strand.
CACGCCAGGTAGCCTGCACTAAACACTCTTTCCTAAACATCTCTGAAAATAAGAATCCATTGGAACACTTTTAAATGACAGAGGGAAAGAGAGCAGGATGGAAGGATCGATTGCCACTGCCCACCCCATACCTCCTGACTCAGGGAAGTTCCCTGGCAATGGAGGAGCTCCACAAGGGCCCAAATTGATTCTTAGCAGTGAAGTTTGGGGAATCCTACCCTAAGAATAGATTACATGCCAAAAGCAAACATTTCCGTGTTTGTGCATGCATGTGTCAGAGAAAGGGAGAGAAATAGGGGAAAGAGAGAGAGGGAGGGAGAGAGGGAAAGAGAACTTCCTTCTCTAAGTTCACACCTGAGAGAGCCTGGGGTTGCAGCAAGAGAAGCCTGAGGCATGATCTCTGGCTCCCAGAGAGCACTCTCCCTGCTACAGTAGAGTGAAAAGTCAAACTCACATTAACACACCTGCTGCAGATTCCAGAGGACCTTCACAAACATTATCTCCCGTGAACAATTAGGCTGGAAAGGCTCCTCCTACTTCAGAGCTCAGAGCATTTGATGGACTGCCATTCACTGCCCCAGTTAGTGGGCCAGCCAGAATGCTACCCACATACTTTGCCTCCCGGACCAGTGCTCCTTCCATAAAATGGTGACGTTTGGAGCCACACTCATGCTATGTGGAACACTGCACTCCCTCTAAATAATTTGCAGTGGTTGAAATGGACATCAAAGGGAAACCAACAAGAGGGAAAGAAAGCACTAAGAGTATTTGCTTGAGAGCTGTAGCCTCTGGGTGATGAGTCAGGAGCCAAACGTGGAGCAGAGGCACCTGCTTCTTCCCACCAGTGCCTCCCCTAGGTCTCCACCTTCCTCCCGCTCCCACAAAGCACAATACCTGGTGAGGCATCAGGCCCGTTTAGTCACAGGTAAAATGGGAGATGGGAAGGATGAGAGCTGAGCACAGGATCAGCAGTCCACGGCTTATCCTGCTCTCCAAATGCCTCCCCCGCCCCCAGCATTCATTTATTCAAACATCACAGAACCTGAGCCAGGCTGTGTGGGCCCCCCAGTGCTGAGCAGATCAGACCCACCCCTGCGCCTCACTTAGCCCATTGTCTGAGGCCTTACTGTTCCAAGTTGCTACATCACCTGAGAGCTGTCAGAAAAGCGAGGTCTCAGCCCCCACCCCAGACCTACTGAACTAGAGTCTCCATTTTAAACGTGATCCCAGGCCATATGACGCCCATTTCCATGAATGGGAGCCAGACCATGGATTTCAAAAGAAATGCAGCGGGGGTCAGACCCTTCCCTTGGCTTCCACGGGAGTCAGTACTGGAGAAAATAGCTCTTCAGCTGTTATATCTCCAAGGGATATTAGAGTGCACTTCATCTGACCCCCTCATTTTGCAAGTGACAAACTCAAAACCCAGGGAGGTCACATGACTTCTAAGGGAACAACCGAGGATTCTACTCTCAAGTCCCGTGTGCCCATCGTAGGGCTGAAGAAAGCCAGGCAACAGTGTCTATGGGAGGAAGGGTGAGAAAAATGGAGCGGGGGGGGGTGGGGAGCTACCCCATGGCAGATGCTAAGGGGTCTCTCAAAACTGTGAGGGGGCGGATCATTTCTGCCCATTTACAAGTAGTCCGCTCTTTCAGACTTTCAGAGTTGATCCAAATAAAGGAACACTGATCTCCTTTGGCTTCCCAGCATGAATGCGCTTTTATTTTAAGGGTGATGTTCTGGTCCATGACACCTACCTGAGGCACAGGAAGATGGCCATCAGATACCCTCCAGCGGACCTCAATAGTGAACCTCCCCCCAGAGTCTAAGACCCCCTCATAACGCCTGCAGCAAGGCCCTCAAAACCTTTGGCTAGATTGCTGAAAACAAGCAATATGCTCTCTGTTAGGATGTGGGTAAATGACAGCACCCTACATGGAGATGTGCTTCCCAAACAAGCTTACCCCCGGAAGCCCCCCTTGACATCTAAGCAACTGAACAGAGATCATCGAGGAAGCTGATAGCTCTCTACTCCTCTTCTCTACTCACTGGAAGCATCTGGCCCTGGACCACTCTAAAACTCAAATCAACTTGAAAGACTGCCCCCCCTGCCCCAAGAACCAGCACATTTTGTCAAAAACCAGAGAGATGAAAAATGAACACACATAGCCACCACACCTCAAGTATCAGAGCTTAGCCTTCTGAGTCGAGGGAGCGGAAGGCTGGCAGATCTGAGCCAGGGGCGTGTGACGGGACTGTTGCTTCTTTTTCTTCCTAGCCCAGTGATAAATAATCGATTTGAGAGAACTGATACAAAGAGACAAGAGTGAAAAGTGGGCATGACACATTTACCAGAGGATTTTTCCTGGGCTTCTTAAGTATAGTGCCTTCAATTTTTTCAGTCATATTAGAAGTAGGAGGGAGCACCTGCTTCATGTACCCGACCACAGTTCCGATGTATGATTAGGTGGAGCACGCACTACCAGGAACAAAAAATATAGATATCATGGGAGGGAACGGCTTGACAAGTTAACAAAAATTTTATATTGTTTCCAATTTAGAAAGAGAGAGACAGACGCCAAATCGCAGGAGGATAGAAAGACTTCTAGTTGAATTCTCAATAAAAGGCTCCCGAATGCGGTTTCTGACATCGGAACAGAAAAGTATTTTTAGGATGGATTTTTTTTTAACCCTTTCCCTGAAAGATGAGATTTTTGGAGTCACAACTTACTCCATGCCTGCCAATCCTGATGGCTTAAGTAGAAATAGTATTTGCTGGCTCCGTGAGCTGGTGTTTCCACGGCAGCAAATGGAGTTGAAGATTTGTGACTTGATCTAATGGCAATGGCTTTTTCCAATAGACATGCACGGAATCATTGATCAGTGTGCCCTCTCCTTGTTTGCACTGGAACACCGTTCAATTTACACCAATTAAAGAATGCTTGGTTTGGGTATTGAAGAATAATTAAGGGATGCAAATCCCCAAGGGCTTCTAAAGATGACATCTGACCAGAATGTTGATTACAGCATGAAGACGGCATTGGTATTTGAATAGTCTGACTGATATACAAAATCATTACAACGTCTCTCCAGGAAGAGTGACATTAGGTCAACGTATGTACTTGCCTGGTCACCCTAAACAAATTTGACAAGTCTAATTTTAAGTAATTGCTCAGAGTTGAGTGGCCGCCTCTGTCCCCACAAGGACAGCTGTCTGGACCACATCTTGTAATTGAGATGTGTCTTTAAACTCTATGTGTCAACCCAACATGCAAATGTGCTCTCGAAAAAGGGTAAGGGTTGGTGAGGCTCTGGTGAATCATTTTCCAGTCAAATTTCAACACAAAAACTTTACTGTAGTTATTAGTCAACTCATCGACGAATTCTACCTCATTCCCTACAGGAAAGATTACGTTTGCTCTCTACATCCGGCTCTAGAGTTCATCTAGAGACCATCTGAGAATGTGTCCCCTGGACCAGCAGCAGCAGTAGGTCCTGGCACCTGGTCAGTAATGCACAGTCTTGGGCCCAAACCCAGGCCCGCTGAATCAGAGACCATGGAGGTGAGGGCCTGTCCTTAATGCCCTAATAAGATCCTGGTGATCCAAAGCCCACTCGGGTTTGAGAACCACTGATCAAACCCACTGATTCACTTCATCAATGATGAAAGTCAGGTAACTTGCCTAAGGACACACAGCTCAAATGACAGTGGAGGCTAGGGCGAATCATATTGTGCTCGACACGTTTAATTCCTGACCTTTATCATTCAGTTGAAGTTTTGAAAATGGTTCGCTGCCCTCTTCTTTGTTTTTTCATGCAGCCCTCTGCTGACTCCTGAGAACGTATGCAGGATCTGTCCTGGCAGATGACTGGTTCTCCTCCTTCTCCCGCACACCAAAGAGGGAGCTGCGTGGCCCCAGCCAGTAGGATGCAGCTATTGGACTTAGTTGTTAGGAGAAGCACCGTCTGGGCCAGAAATTTAATTGCCAGTGTGAGAGCCTGGAGAGGTACCTACTTCTGTCCATGGAGATCATGGATGAACGTGTAGAGACTGAGCCTCCAACGCCCCACGTTCCTGAACCACCGTGATGAGCAGAGCTCCCTGCTGACCCCCACTGGATGTGTGGTGAGAGCAACAAACTGATGTGTTACACCACCGATATTTGGGGGATGTTTGTTACTACTTTATAACCCAGCATATCACAGGATCCTTCGGGACTTCTGAGCAGCCCTCTTGCGCTTAAGAGTGAGAGATGTGTAGGACAGAGAAGAAGTAAAAAAGAAGCGTCTTCCCTATTTAGAATATAATTGAATATAATGATAAGTCCCAGAGAATACAAGGATGGGAACCAAATTTGAGTGACTACCCAAACAACGGATTTCAGCTGTAATTGTCTTTTTTACAAATCATGGTATCCTTTGCCATTGCATCCCAGGCTGCCCACCCTGGAGCAACAAGGAGCTTATTTACTTAGCTGCAAGCAAGTTAACCAAAGCAAAACTGAAAAAGAAGGGCGGTTTTATTCGCAGGCTACCCGAGTTCCCATTCCCAGCCCCCCTCCCCCCCGCCCCCGAGCAGCTCAGCCGCACAGCTCAAGTGCAAGCAAAAGGTTTTCCCAACATGCGCAGACTCCCGGCAGACGATAAAGCCTATTCACGTTGCGGGCTCCCCTCCCTCCCCCACTCCCTGTGCTTTTCTTCCCAGACACCTTCACCACCCAGGTGAGCCTGTGCACCCAGCACCCCACCTGCTCCTTCCCCCCCACCCTGCCCCGCCCCCTTGCCTTTCTGCCTTGGTCCCTCCACAGCAGCGACGCTGAGCCTTTCAGCCACGTCGTCCCAGGGCTCCCAGTGCGGAGCAGGGGTAAAATGTGCCTCTGAATGGGGAGGAGTAGACAGGGTGGATTAATGGCAGCGGCAGAAGAGCGATACAGCCCGAGCAGAACAAAACGAGGGCGACCCGGACAAAACAAAGCACCACAATAGATCATTTCTGAAAAGTCATCCGGGCAGCTTTGAAACCCAGCGCTGTGTGTTTCAGGGCAGTTTCACATCCACGGGCTTTCAAGAGACATGAATGGAAGAGGAACAGTAACTCTTTTTCATACCTCTTTTCAGGGGTCTTGTCGGCACAGAAGGATTTACCATTCAATTCCCATACTTTTATGTGGGAAATTAGGAATTTGCCCCTTAAGAAAAAATTGCCTTTTAAACTCTCATAAATTGTGGCGACTTTATAGGTTTACCAAAATTTCTTCCTCCTTCTCCTTTCGCTTCCATTTCATTTTTTTAAAAAAAATGCTCATAAACACACACACGAGCATTTCCCTCCTCCCCACCTTTCTCGAGACCGTTTTATTCAGAAAGCCTCCAACCAAAGAGATAGCTCCTCTTTCTGGCCCCATAGGGTGCTTGGGGTTCGTTCTCAACTAGGTCTTCCTTTTACATTTCATCACAGACCCAACGGCTGTTCTGAATAAAAGGACCCATCCCGGAAAATATTAATCACTGTATATTTGCAAAGGTGGCAAGGGTTGGGCCAAGTTGGTGAAAAGGTCAGGAGCGAAATAAAATAAGACGTGCACTCATTCAGGCATTTTACGGAGCAGCCACTGGTGTGACCAGCTCTTTTGAATCACAACAATCAAGTTTTCCTTGAGGAGAGCTCAAGAAAATGTCCCCAACGGGAACGGCCCCACCACTATGTTCACAGTGGCCGGCATGGATCTGGCTCCTTTTCTCAGAAGCCCGCAGTGTTTGGCCACGTTAATCTCATTAACCTTCGCTATCAGTTTCAACGGGACAGAAATGAAGACTTGAGAACGTGGAGTCCCTGGCCTGAGACTCGGGCGGGGACAAATCAAGCTTTGGCTCTGAGCCAGTACATTTGATCTGACTTCCCAGCCCTCTTCCAGGGGAGCTTTTTTTTTTTTCTTCTTTTTTTCCTTGGAGCAGAGGAAGAAAGCACCCGCAAGGAAGCCTTGCCATAGGAAATCCAGCCATGTTTGACCCCGCGTCCCTCTTCCCTCCTCCTGCCCCCAGGAGAGCCGGGTTCCAAGGCCGATTCCGGGAACAGCTGGACAGACAGTGGCCATTCTCCAGGGGCATTCAAGCGTACCCCTGTTCCCTCGGAGAATCCTTTGGGGTAAGAGATGGGCAGGGATGGGGGGCAGGGAAGAGAAAGGAAGGTTTTCCTCCCCAGCAGGTCTGTAAGGCGAGCCTGGGGCACACTAACCATTTCCTGATGTGCAGAAGCCAGAACTTGGACTTCTTTTCTTGTGAGATTTCTTAGATGCTCAAAAAAAGCCTCACTCCACAAAAGAGTGTCTCGAAATATACTTAATTGGGTCTGTTTCAAACCCCGATCGCACTTCTCTGTCCAAAAAAAAAAAAAAAAAGGGATAAACAACAATGTCCTATTTCTGAAGACAGTTGTGAAAAACTTCAGAACTGTGCAGTATGTAAGTGTGTCAAATCTACACGCTGTACACCTGAACTTACACAGTGTTGTATGTCAGTTCTATCTCCATAAGGCTGGGGAGAAATAAAACCTTAGAAAGAACACCCCAGTAATAACGGCATTGACATCTGCAAGTCTGGGAACTGTTATCATTTCCTTCCTGAAGGAGCCTGCTTGTGAACAGTTATTTCAAAAGGAGTCAGGATATTGCTCTTTAAGAGGCAAAATCTCACGCAGAAAAAGTAATATTTGGAGGAAATGGTGGATCTTAAATACAGCCCTCACTTGTTTAAGAAAAAACAGGTAGCTTTAATGGTCTGCGAAGTTTTATAAATTGAAATGTGCCTGTTTCCTTCTTCACTGTCTCTAAACCAGAGGGAGAAATTCCAAAGGCCAGGGCACAGGAGCTTCCAAAAGTCCCACCATGGCAACAACCCCTACAAGCCCCAAAGATGGCAATGCTCAGCGTCTCTGGGGCGATCCCCTTTTCAACAACCTTACCCACAACCCCAAACTACAAATGTTGACAAAGATGACAGCACCTCTAAACTCTAAAACAGCATTTCCCAACCTGCTGGGAACTGACAGCATATTGCTTACGAAACCCTCTTCCACCTTAATGTTTCAAACTACTGACCTGTACTTATTTTTATTTTAAGGAGACTCCATGCCCAACATGGGGCTTGAACTCACAACCCTGAGATCAAGAGTCATGTGATCTAATGGCTGAGCCAGGCAGGCGCCGCTCTACTTATTTTTTTACATGAATTCAAATATTATATGATTAGAGAAATTATTCTGAGATTTCTTTAGTATTCCCTATGCTGCATTTTTCATCTATGTGAATGCAATTTTTTTTTTATAACCTATCTACATCTCCACTGCTAGGACCTCTATAGGCTGTGCCAACTGTAGGAATTCTTACCTTTTCACAGTCTTTTGTCTATAAAGCAGGAAAAAAAATGATCTTAAACAGCAACCGAGTGCACTCTCTCTCCTCCCACACACACAAGACACTTCTTGTTAAAACCCTCAGGAGCCACTGGTACCCCAGCCCCCAGCCAAGCTGCCAAAAGGAACTGTCTTTCTCTCCACTCTCTTCCTTGTCTTCAGCTCCTTGTGCTCAAGTTCTTCCTTGTCTGGGGCCTTTGCACGTGCGCCCGTCCCCTCGCCCACTCCCGGCCCCACTCTCGGCACGCCTGGCTTCTTGTCTTCCTTTCGGGTTCGGCTGAAACACCACCTGCCCACGGAGGCTTCCCCTGACCATGCTGTCCAGAGTGGCTCTCTCTCGCCCAGTCATCTGTATCCCAAACCCGAGTGTCTGTCCTTCACCCCAACATGGATTCCAATCTGTCAGTGTTTTAATTTTATGTCTGTCCGCTTGCTTTGTCTCTCTTCCCTGCTGGAATAGAGGCTCCAACATGGGAGGAACATGACGCTTTTGTCACTTGAGCGTTGCTGGTACAGAGCTGGGACTCAGTAATATTTGTGGAAGGAGGGAAAGGAGGAAAAAAAGGAGGGAAGACAAGATATTGACTTGAAATCATTTCCCTGCTCTCCAGCCCAGAAATGTTCTGTATTATTCAGGGTGAAAACCTCAGCTCTTCTATTAAACAGACCCCGAAATACAGTGTTGCCTAGGATCGAATTGTTTTCTCTTTCACATTCTGGAGTTGGACAGTCGAGGCTGGTGGGATGTTCTGTTTTACACAGTGACAAAGAGATCCAGATTCTTCCCTCCCTTTGCCCCCTAGCATGCAGCGCACAGAGTATCTGCTTGGCTTAATGGGGTTGCCAGCACACCCAAGTTCCAGCCCACAGGAAGGGAGAAAGAGAGGAAGCCTAAGAAGAGCTAGTTCCAATGAAGACCAGAAACAGAAGTTGCACACATCGCTTCTGCTCATATCTCATAGGCCATAAATTAATCTTACGTCCAGAAAGGGAGGTTGGGAAGTAGAGTCTCCAGCTGAATGACTTCATGTCCAGGGAGAAAAGAAGGACAGATTTAGGGAAAACTAGCCATCTGCCACATGTTCTTCAACTCCTTTCTGAGTAGAAAACCTTCTGGGGCCTCTCCCCCAGGGCAGCAGAACCTGTGTGCAGACTGTCTTTGATTCAAGGAAGAAGACCTCTGTCCCACCTGCCAGGATCCCCACTGCCACATGGGAGCTACAGGGGGTCACATGACCGCCAGGGTGGCAATCACTGTAGCTACCTCGAGCACTGAGACTCCAACATGCTCAATCCTTCCCTTCCTCTTTGGCTCCAAAGCTCAGCAAGCGTCTGGATGGGTTTCTGTTTTCACACCTAAAATTTCCCATCCATTTCTTCACTGGCTATGCAAGAAGATGCAAAACGCAATTGACCAGAGTGTTTGCTGCTCTAATTGGAAGCGAGGGAAATAAATAGGCAGACGTCTTCGGTGTCCCCGAGACAATCCTAGTGTAGCACCTTCCTTCAGTGTGATCTTGAGCACATTATTTAATATCCTTAAGTCTCATTTTGGTCATGTCCAAAATGGGAGCTACGATGCCTTGTCATGTGGTTATTAGAATTAGCTTATGAATGTGAAGATCTTAGTTCTTTTTAAGAAATGCCAGGCACCTGGATATTCAATTTATTTTTCTTTCAATTAGTGGCTTTTCTCTGCCTGATAAACCATCTCTCCTCCTCAACCTATACAAATTCCTCCAGCCTGTACCCCATGCCTACAGCCTTGTCTGTAACAGTCTAGTACACTTCGTCTCTCTCTCTCCTCTCAATTCCTGCATCACACTTGTTCACATCTTTTATTTAATGCCTTGTGCTATCCACTGATTGTTGCATAAGTATTTATTCAGTCTCGCTGGCTGGATTGCAAGCTCCCTGAAAGCAGGAGATAACAATGTGAGTTCCCACAACTGGCAACATCTAACACAATGGGATTGCCTAACATCAGTCAAACAAACACTCAACAAACACTCCACTGAGTTACCGAAAGAAAGATACCAGCAGATTGAAGCTAGATCTACAGGACCTTAGAAAAATAAATCAATTCAGCATATTAGTCCCAAATGTTGGTTGATTCGGGGTTTCTTTTTCAAATAGTAAAAGTGTTCTGCTTCTGTGAACTGAATGACTAACTTACTATCCCTATGTGGAAGAAGCTGAAAGTGTTGCCGAAAATTTTATTGCCCCCCAAACTTCTGGTAACTCAGGATGCTGCCTTCTGGGTGGTGTTTATTCTCTGCCACAAACACCTGAATTACTGAAACTGAAATCAATCCAGATTCTGTGTTTGGGGTTCCAGCATTTTGTGGACTGGCGCATGTGCCTGACAAAAATCTGGGGAATGCTTGGCCTTTCATTCCTCTGAGAATTATGCCATTTTCCAAGAAAAGCTAAATAGCTCATTCATGTTTCACCCTCTGTTCTTCCAGGCTGGTTTCCTGAGGATATTTTTTAGCCAGACTGGGGTGTGTGCGTGTGTGTGTGTGTGTGTGTGTGTGTGTGTGTGTGTGTGTACGCACATGTTTTAAATAGGCTGCTGGAAACTGGGAGTTTTAAACTAAAACTTATATTGAATGATTCTTGAGTGCATTATCAAATGAAGAATATTATCCTTATTTCATCTATCTTAGACTAAAAAAAAAAGAAACATATGAATGGTATTCAATCAGTGGCTTTTGTTGACAAATTCTCCCAGAGTATAACTTAAATCCACATGAAATCTCTCAGTACTATTTCTGAGGGAAGCTAACTAATAAGTACCATCAGGTAACAAAGCTGTTATGGTTTTTTTTTTTCTCTCTGCATCACTTTTATCCAGAGAAGTGGGGGACTTCATATTTCAAGGGCTTTTTGCACAGGGCACCCTAATGTGGCCTTCACACACACACTGAAGTCTCTAGGACGGGGTGGAGGGGTGTTACAAGGAGCAAAGCTCCTTGATTGGACAGCATCCTTCAGGGGTTTCCAGCAGGAAAGCGATAAGTATATAAAACACCCACAAACGTGGGGCACGCTCCAGGCCCTCTGAATCCTTGGACCCTGTTTTCAAGAGAAGGAGATGCCATGAACTGTGGAGCACGGAGCCCAGATTCACTCCCCAAACCTGAGCAATAAGCTTCAACACAGACAAGGAAAATACTTGGTTTGGCTTAAGTGGACAGTTCAGGTCAGTGTGAACTGGGCAGGCAAAAGAGTCCAAGAATCTATAAAAGTTCTTTAGAAAACAAAAAGGCATTGGTCAACAGAGGTGGCCTGGCAATGTATAAATGTGTTCCCCTCAAAGCTAAAGTTGAAGCCTCCTGAATACATCCAACATGTTTGTGGTACCTACAGATGAGAGTAAGATGAATTTTCCTAAGTCCTGTACTTTGTGTTCTCTATGGTCAGCATGAGCTTTTTTCATAATTAGGAAATTTAATTAAATTTCAACCTTTAAATATATATATGTTCTATATATTTATATATATTTCTTTCCTCAAAATGGTGCAGCCAGCAAAGTCTTTTAAGAGAACTCCTGAACCAGCTCTTTATCACAGAGGAATAAAAGTACATGGTGAGCACAGGGCAAAGAGTAGGGCTGTCAGGGCAGGAGGTAGGACTAGAAAGGGTCTCAAGGACCACATTTCAGGGACCTACACTTTCCTGTAGGCTATCGGGGGCTTCCTGGGACTGGTCTAGGAATGAGCAGGTCTTTGGGGCCCCCTCACACTACAGGAGGTGCTGGGTCATAGGGGAGCAATGCAACCTGAAGTCTGATGACACTTAGTCCAAAAATACACACGTGACAGCAAGAAATATAGCTGATGAATGGCACTGTTCCATGGCATTGTCTTCTGACCTACTGTGGCAGTCGGGGTCTCAGTGAGAGACAGAGGGCTCATTCAAATGGGTGACTTGGGAGAGGCCAGTGAAGGATCTGTTTACAGAGGTGTCATGAGGGTTAAGAAAACCAAAACTGTGATGTGCAGATACCCCCCTGGGCTTGAAGCAGCACTGGAGAAGGGGTGACTCCTACCGGACAGAAGAGCAATTGTGTCACCCTCGGGCCAGCAGGGGAGGACCGACTGGTCATCAGTACCCCGACCTCACTCTCCTGGGCCTCAGTTTCCAGCTCCTGACCCAGCCAGACCATGGTGGGGGCAAAGAAGTCTCTGACGCCACATTCAGCGACCTCGTTTCCCAGGACTCTCCACAGAGTGGGGTGGAAAAGGGGAAGGAGGGGGTCTAGAGGGGCAAATGGAAACTGTCCAGCCCACATACTGTGTACTTGACTTTGAAATATTCATTTCCTATTATCCACCTTCCCCCACTAGAACGTAAGCTCCCAGAGGACAGGGATTTTAGCTCGTCTGTTCTCTGCTATATTCCCAAGTACCTGCCCATGACAGACACTCGGAGAGTATGTGTTGAATGGCTGAATAGAAGCAAAGAAGGAAAACCATTTGCCCAGTACTGAACAGCAAGTGAGTAATAAGACAGACAGCATTTTATATAAGGTAAAAATAGTTCTTAACAGGGTGTTTCCCTACGGTAAACTGGTTCTTATTTTGGCCATTCTGCCCAAAGCAAAATATAGCCAACATACATAAGGAAAATATGGTAGGGTAGAAGATTTGCTGAAAAGATTATATTTATGCTTTGCTTGGAGTGAAGAAAAGTTTTGGGAAGCGGACCGAAGAATTTTAAATTGCCTTAAAGAAACACAAGAAATACATCTTTCCCCTAACTTTCAGACCTGTGGTCTAGGAAAGAGGGGACAGTTGCCAGAATTCTTAAAGAAACTCTGTGTTAAATAGTGAAAAGATGTCAGGTTGTGGGTTTCTCTGCCACGGGAGGTTTTAGAGACCAACATTGTCTGGATTTGATGACAGGTAATGACATTAACTAATTACAAAACTAATCACATTTGGAGCGGTGGAAGCTGAGATCATGATAAGCATAATCAAATCCCTGACTTCAGGGCTTCGGGAATCCGAGGATAAGTTTTCTCCCCTTGCAAAGCTTGACCAGATGCCTTTCGGAGTCTTTTGTCTGAAAAATCTGGAAGATCCCAATGAGAGTCAGAACCAGCATGCTGAATTGCAAAGCCCAGTGGCCAGACTGGCACTAAGCGAGGGCACTAGAGGGATGCCGTGGGCGTCCCCACTGGCTGAAGATGAGCCTTGTCCGCCCCACGGTCAGGAGCTCCATCAAGGTAAGTGCCTGGGCCTTGACCCCCTATCTCTTCCCCTAAGAGCCTAAAGACCTGCATCCGCCTCACCAGTTGGGTCATCTTGGACAAGTTCTAAACAACTGGACCCTCCATGTCTTCCTTCGCAAAGTAGAGATTAAAATACCAGTTGCATTTGCCTCCGCAAATTGCGTGAGAATCCAGCAAAAGAGTTTACTCTGCGGGTTATAAGCTGTTTTAAATATAACAAGTATGGCCAGCATTAAGCCATATTACAGGCCTGTATCCCTATAATATGAATGCCTCAATCACCAGAAAAGTAGAGAACCTTTAAAATAAAGGAGCTGACCCCTTTCTGGTGGCAGGAAGTCCTCCACTGCTCACTCGCTCGCTCTCTCTCTCTCTCTCTCTCTCTCCCCCCTCTTGCTCTCTCTGGCCCCATGGGAGGAAAGGGAAGAGACCGGCCTCCTTCAAAGCATTTCCAGGCCTCTAAGGAGACAACAGAGCAGCGGCCCTGGTCATTCTTCTCATCTGGTAACATTCCTTAAGCCCCAGTGTAAAACTTAAAAGGAAATGAAATCCTAAATGCAAACACTATCTTTCAGTCTCTTGGAAAATTATCTACCTCTACTTTCGCTCTCCTCGCAATTCACTCACCCCCAATTAAAGCCGCCCTTTGAGTGAAATCTCACTTTTCAGAAACCAAGCCATCACTTAAGAGGAAAACATTAAGAGATCCAGATTTCAATTAACTCTGCCATTGATTTTTGCGTAATTCTGGGGGAGGCATTATTCTTTTGGTAAAGTGGGGGCAAAGAACTCAGAGATTAATGGAGGTTCTGATGACGTCAGCGAGCAAGGACTAAAATATACGCAGTCCTGATCCCTAGGCCCTGCTGAACAGCACAAATATTCGGAAAATGGCCCAGAAGCAAGACCTGCCAAGCGGCCCATTACAATGGAGACTGCACCTCCAGTAAAAAGCCTTTGGTAAACAGCATTTCCTTGTACTTTTTCATTTTAATGTAATTTATATGTTTGGTGTTCACACAATGGTGCAATTTTTCTAACCGATCAATAAAACAAGATCTAACCTGGCTTTTTTCAAAGCCACAACTGTTCTGTAATTGTGGAATTCATACCCATCGTAAGAGGGGACCACTGGGTTGGCACTGCTCACTCGCGGGCACACGCGTGTGCCCGCGCTACATAACTACAGTAGAAGAAACCACTGATACAGATATAATTTGTAATGTGTTGTGTCACTGAATGTCTATCAGAGGAAAAAAGTCGGTGCAAATAGATTTAAAACAACAGGCAGTTTAATCAGGTAAGTACACAGCATTCATCTCTGTCCTCTAGAAATATGATTTCAGCATAATGAATGAAGGGAAGGAGCTCATTGGAATACAGCCTTTCTGAGCAACAGAGTGAAACCGACTATCATGGAGAACCCTGTCCCGGGGGGCATTGGGGGGATGGGGTTGCTGTGATGAGGAGCAATGGATCATCATCATCCAAAATAGGGAAACTATCAGAATTCGAACAAAGGAAATAAGGTGTAACCATAACTGATGCAATTAGGAATTTCATTTCTAAAGGCTTATTCCAACTCTACTCAACTTTCCGATGGGGAGTTCAGCGCTGCCATAGAACTCAGCAATCTTTGGAAGCCACTACAGGGGTGGAGGAGAAGGTTCCCTTCAGTGATAAAAAAAACCACCTTTCCTGGGGTGCCTGGGTGGCTCAGTCAGTTCAGCATCTGACTCCTGATTTCAGTTCAGGTCATGATCTCAGGGTCATGAGATCAAGTCCCATGTCAGGTTCCCCACTGAATGGGGAGTCAGCTTGGGGTTCTCTCTCTCCCTCTCCCTTTGCCCCTCCTGCTCTCTCTCTAAAAAAGAAAGAAAAAGAAAGAAAAACAAAAGAAAAAGAAATCACCTTTCCAGGAAGTACAAGGGAGTGAACTGAAGCAAACACCCTCCTCTCAAACAAAATGCCAAAAAAGTAATGCTATTCAGTAGCCACCTAGGCAGAGCTATAAACACGGACTTGTTGCTCGCTGCTCTTGTCGGAAGGAAAGCATCAGATTTGCGTCTGCTGATGCAGCTCTTTCCTAGTGATGCTGAGTGCCCCTGTTGCCTGGGGACCGATGGGGCTTCGGGGGAGGAAGCTGAGCGCCGGGCGTGGCAGATGGCAAGCCGCTGCTCAGGCACGCACTGACTGTGTGCTAAGCACCAGCCCCAATCCCAGGGCTGAACCCCTCCCCCAGCCCAATGAGGCGGTCCCATCATCCAGCGCATTCTACAGATGATGCAGAGATACACGAAGTGACTTGCCCAAGGTCACACGGTGCAGAAGCCCTCAAAGCCAGCCAGCCAGCTCTGAGAGTACCGAGGAACCACAGTGCTGCTGTGCAAATGAGCTGCATTTAATTGAATGGAAAGTTGGAAAAGTGGCAGCCTTGAAAGGAGGCAGGAAACGATCTGACTTCATTATAATCATCTCCGGAATCAAAACCGATTTGCTGAATTGTCCCCCCTCCACCTCGCAGTGTTGGGCAGCATTTCCATGAGGACAGAGAGACAAACATCTTCTCCCTGCGCACCCTCCCTGAGTCTCCAGGCTGAATCCACCTGCCAGGCAGAACCCAGCCGGGCACTGAGAAGCCCTTCAGGGATTGCGAGAGAGAACAAAGGCGCCATCCCAGAGGTCAGCTCGAGACCCTGGAAACTGAACCCCAGCAGCCCTGCCCCATCGCTCAGCCCAGCCCTAGACTGGGCCCCCATGCAGGAGTGGAGGCAGGCCGACTCCAGGGTTCACCCAGCGTGACTCATCCATTTCAACCTGGCAAAGAGTGCTTCTGTGGGTTCTACCTGTCCTAACACGGAGCTGGTGCTCAGCTCGGTCCACAACTCAGGCATTAAAAAGGTAAGTTTTAATAACTTAATATCATGTCTATTTTGAAGCCACATTCTTTCAGGGTGGCAGAAACTCAGTCGTGGGGTCTCCACCTTTGCCTCACCCAAGGCCAAGTTCTGGCGATTCTTCCGTTCTAAGACATGGTAGTGGAGCGGCTGGCAAGGTTTGATGCCAGGTATCTGTGCAGGCAGCCTCTGATATGTCACACAGTCCCCCTACCTGGTTCTCACACATCTTGGGCCCAAGCCACCCTGGACACCCTTGGGTTCCACTCTTTCAGCCCCTTTCAGGTGTCAAGAGACCAAGGATAGATCTCCTTCTCCCAGCCCCCTCCCCCACCATCATGAGTGTGAAATGTCCGCACAGACTTGTTCTCTCCACTCTTTGGCAGGGCCCTAGGTGTTTCTGTTCCCCTACGGCTGTAGCAAAACAGGACAATATCCTGGGTAAGCCTAACATCTGGAAGGACATCACAGAAACCCAACAACAGAGGCTTGGCCAAATAGAAATTTATTGTGAAACACAACCAAAAAATCAGGCACAGTGCTCAAAGGTGCAGTCAAGGAACCAGGCAGGCTCTTCCTAGCCTCCAGCCAGGCCCCTGTTTAACAATGACAGCTGTCCCCTGGGCGTCCCATGCCAGGTGAGCAGGACAAAGCCAGCTAGGAAAGAAGGGGTCTGTGTTTCAGACTCAGCACTGGGGGCATCTGCCCATTCCAATCTGTAGGGTGGTGGGAAGGTGAGCTTTTGGTGTCTAGCCTCCATTACAGGAAAGAGCCAGTCAGGAGAGGCTTGAGGAGGCCAACCTAAAGAATTTGCCACGACCAAGGGAAGACTTTTTTCATGGTCACTTCCCTCCCCCCAAAACAAGTGGGCACTGGCCTAGTTGCTTGGATGAGGTAAAAGTGAAAAGAAAAATACTACAAGTAAAAGGTTGGCTAACGCTTCATAAACTATTATCCCACCTCATGGGGTCAAGAGCACCTTGGTCTGGGTAGATGCCCAGAGGAAGTTCAAATGCTACTGACGTCTCTGCAGGATCAGACTGAGTCACCTAGACATTTGAGGTCCTCACTCAAACCCCTGCACTCCCAGTCTGCATGACCTAAGCCAAGGGCTTCTATTCTTCCATCTCTACCCTGGGTTGTGCAAGAGACCCAGAAGGCGCTTAGTGAATGGATATTGAGCCAAAGAATGTCCCAAGTTTGTGAACTGTGGAGGCTGGGCCAGAATGTAGCAGGGCTGTTTCCTAACATGTACAACACCAGAAGACCCAGTCACTGAGGGAGAACCTACAGAGGCTGAGCCTTTTAATGCCAACAGTGCTCCCCAGCTCCTTTGGGTGGCCTGGAAGGATCAGCTCAAGGCTCAGTGCACCTGCAGATGTCCAAGGACCCCCCTCCCCTCAAGTACAGCTTCAAAATCATTTTGACCACCATAAAGAAAGACTGGCCCACCTGAGGCTAAACTGTAGGTCTGCTACGCTACAACTTCAGGAAAGTTCCTTTGACCTGAGCCTTGTCTATCAGTAAAATGAACACTGTAATATCTATCTTGCAGGGTTCCTGTGAAGATGGCAGGTAATGGATGTAAAAGCACCTGTCCACTGGCCTTCTTAGCCCATGGTAATAGCTCTTCTTGCAGAAGATCCTGGGGTCTTGGATGGGACCAGGAGTGGAACTCTGCCTGCTCAACCTGGGTAGATCTCCTCCAGGCCAGGAGGTGCTCCAGAATTGGGTTTGGTTGGTTGGTTGTTCTGAGGAGGAAGGATGGTGACAGGGCAGGATGGCTGAGAACACCCCCCAGTCTCACAGGGCCAATTGGTACTGGCCTGTAGGAACCCTCGACTAACCTCAATTCTGCATAAAACTGTGGATATTTATGTGCCATGACGTGGGGTGGCATTTTGATCTCTACCATACAGTAACACCATTTGTAAACTGATTCATTCTTTGGAGCTCTGGCGGGGGGGCACCTTTAGCACTAACATATGCTCCTACATAGTTATCCGTACACAAGTGTGAGAAGCACTGTAACCAAAACTATGCTTAGTACAACTAAAAGTGATGTGCTTGGCAAAAAATAAAATAAAATAAAAACAATCTCTGGTTACATTAAGTGACATAAGAACCAAGGAGGAAAGAACCCTGTGTGTTTGAGGAGACCATACCTAAAGTTGCAGTGTATTCTGTGAGCTTCCCTATGGGGAGACAAAGTGCAGCATGCCCAGAGGAGGGACAGGGGCGGCCACCAGCCACAAAAGAGAAAACTCCTCCACTAGGCCAGAGTTGAAGAAACAGGGCATCCTCTGCTTGGTAGAGGGAAAAAGGATAAAAACTGTCTTCAGATATTTGGAGAGAGCTTTCATGTGCAAGAATGAGTTTTAGGTTACGTGCCTCAAGAAGTAAAACTAGAGCCACTCGTGGGGTCAGGTTGAAGGCAGGTTTTGATTCAATTGAAGGAAAGGATTTTAGTCACTGCATCTGAAGATGAGATGGGCAACCCTGAGCGACAGTGAGTTCCAGAAGCTCATGCTATTCAAGATTGGAGAATGAGTGCCTACTGAGGAGATCATATCAGATCTGCCTCGTGGGGCTGTGGTGAGAACCAAGGAGATCATTGTTTCCAACCCCCTTATATGCCACCGCTCAGGCAGTGACTTGGCCACACAGCTCTGGACTCTCTGCTGCTTGCTTCACCCAACTTCCAGGCCACAGACTTCAGTATGCACAACCCAATGGAGCCCCTTCTCATGTCTGCTTGGCTGGCCTCTGCCCTCCTTTCCTGGAGCTTCTCCCCTGAAGCATGAGATACTCCAGAGAAATTCTGCACCCAACCACCCTCAACCCAGAGGTAAGAGGGGGACATAACAGGGTGTTAATGTTCCCTGAGGAAAACCGTTCACCAATCCGTGGTTGGAAATAGCAAATAAATTCTTTTGCCATGAGACCTACCCCGAGACCTCACGGCTTCTGCTCTGGGAGGATGGTCCCTGCATTCGTTTCCCATGGCTGCTATACCAGATTACCACAAACATGGTGGCTTGAAGCAACAGGGATATATGACTGCAAAGGCTGCAGTCAGTACAGCAGAGACACCAGCAGGGGCTGTAATGCCTCCAGAGGCTCCAGGGAGGGTCCCATCCTCACGTCTTCCAGCTTCCGGTGACTGCCCACATTCCTTGGCCTGTGGCCCCATCACTCCAAGTCCCACCTCCATGGTCACCCTGCCCTCTCTTCTGTCAGGTGTACCTCTGTCTGTGCCTCCATCTTCTAACGACATCTGTAATTGGATTTCGGACCTACCCAGATAATCCAAGGCAATCCCTCCATCCCAAGATCCTTAAACACATCTGCAAAGTCTTTGGCACAGAGGTAATATCCCCAGGTTCTAGGAATCAGGATGCGGACACTTCTTTGGAGGGCCACTATCTAGCCTACCACTATCCCAAGGATGGAGCAGTCGGTTATGCTTCATGCCAAGTTGGGGCCACATCAATAACACCCCGTTGTATTTGCTCCTTTCCTCTCAGCCTGACCACCATTCTCCCCAGCCATCCCACTCTGGGACTGAACTCTTCACGAGAGAGACAGCACATGGGTTTTCTTCCAGTTCTCCTTTCTGGGGAACCCAAAGTAATACCTGTAAGCCCTGGAGAACACTGCCCACAGTCATGGCAGGAATGGCGGCTGGAGTAATGCGATAACAGTTGCCACAGTTTGCAAGGAGATTTCACTTTTTTTTTTCCAGAGCATTGTCTAATCATTTAAAAATAGGCTCTACTCTGAGGAAATGGAGGTCATCTATTTCAGTGAAATTTTACACTGTGTTCAAAGACTTATTTCCCCTCTACAAAACATTTCCTGCATGGTGACAGGGTTTCAGAATACCTGCTAAAAGATTAGAATTAGAAAAGGAAGAGTTTTCCCACAGCAAACGGAAGAAGATTCACTCAATTACAGGGAAGTTAAATAAATTAGTTTACATGCTTACAAATTTCTTACAGATGAAAAGTGTTATCTGTATCACTGCTAAGACCTGCTATGAATATGCTTTCTCTGTGCTGAACCAAATTACATTTCTAAAAACAGAAGCATCTTGGGTCCCGGGAATATCCCAGAAGTAACATGGCTTCATTAATGAATTGCCGCATCAGATAGCACCATCTCCAAATTCAGTTGGCAGGGCTGTGAGTGACTTATGGAAAGGGAAAGAGAGGAGAATAAAGCAGAATTTTCTACTGTACCTCTCAGAAGTCTTTGCAGGTGACAGTTCACCAGTGGAAGATTCTGGAAAGTTTGCTTTTTTATGAGGCAACTTTACTGGCACCTTTGCTTCAGAGAATTACAGACTTAGGCTCACAGACAAACCTGAAAAAAAAACAAGTAGCCAACAACACTGAACACGAAGAAAATATTGGCAAACTTCCCCGTTAAAACAGTGAGTGTCAAAAACAGAAACTTTCAAGAATTTCACTTCTCCTACCATGACAAGGCAAATTTAATATTTTGGGGGGAAGCTCTTTCCTCCAGGCACATTTGATAATCATCATTTCAAAACTTACAAGACACATCATGGAATGAATACAATCTGAATGAAGGCTGTATTTAACAGTGTGGTAAAATAAGTCCATATCTGGCATGTTTAATTTATGTCATTTAACTGGACAATTCATATTGGAAAATTCCTCTGATATGGATTCCCTTGGACTTTATATACAAAATCCTAACTTGCAAATCCTCCAAACCTAGACTGTCTCCCTCCCTTAGTTGCTGGTACAATCTGCTATCAACACTTCAGCATCCCTCTTTCTCTTTGCTTTCATCGTATGGACACACACATAAACAGGACACACACACACACACTACATAAAACAACATGTCAGGCAACCCTGTTGGATGACAGGATTGCTCTCCCTTTCTCATTCCATCTATTTTCTTGTTCTCCATATCACAAATAAGGGCCAACTCCTTGGGCAGGACGGGGGAACTCAAGAGAAGAATCTATATCCTTCTGGAGGATTCTAGCCACAGGGGTCCAAGAACAAAATTATTCTAAGAGTCTTCCAACTCCTTTTACATAGTCCTCACTCCCTGAAACATCCAGCTCCTTTTCCATTCATAGCAGGCTCTTAAAGAATGCTCAGTAGAGAATGAAGAAATGAACAAAAGAACTGAGCATTTCTGAAACCATGGAAAGAAGCATGGTGGAAAGAACCCCTGGTGTACTGGAAATAATGGTGACCTAAAGCAAGAGAGCTAGCATCTAGCTCCTCTGCCGGCTGACTCCTTGATCTTGGTAGGCTGTCTCGTTTCTTCACATGCCAAATAGAAACAACACTTATCCTGATGTTTTTGTATGTCACCAATAGAGCATCTTATGGTTTAGGGAACACTTGGGACTCACATTCTCTCACTTGACCCAACCAACTACCAACTGGTGGCAAAGGGTGCCCATCTTTTGGCTGGGAAAGACGTCCATAATGTTGACCATAAGGTCTTAAAGTAGTAAATCAAGGTGCACTCCACGTAAGAAGTCTCAGCACCTTCTCCATGTAGTAGAGTAATCCTCTTATCCAACAGGAAGAGCCCAGCCACGATCAGTGACTTGCCACTGAGACAGTAATGACAGAGCCTCTTTCTCAAACCATGATGTCCTGCCCCAAATCCGCCTCACTTCCTGCTGTCTGTACACCAGTACCGAATACCCATAACCTAAACACATTACGAAAGGCCCTCAGCATCTCATCAAATGAGGACCGTCATCGAAATTCCTATAAATACATTTCTCAGCAGGGAGTAGTGAGTTCACAGGTACTCAGCGAATTGGATAAACAATATCAAGAGTCAGCACACTTTCTCTGTAAAGAACCAGACAGCACATCTTTTAGGTCACTACTGCTCTACATTGTAGCGCAAAAGCAGCGGCAAACAACCCATCCATTAATGGGTGTGGCTGTGTTCCAATAAATCTTTATTTACAGGTCAGACTTAGCCTGCAGGCCTGTGTTTGCCAAACTCTTGAACTGCATCCACTTCTAGAATCATCTTGATGTCAAAAACATTATTTTCCAACTTCCTTTTAGAATCAGGGTCCTGACAACTCTTGAGGAACACATACATCCGGGCACCTTTGTCCCTCTTCTTCCAGTGTCCTCTGATAAACGCCAACTGGCAGAGAAGACATGGAGCCTTTATCCTTCAGTTGCAGTTATTCTGAAAGACAAAGCAGGGGCAGAGATTAAAACCAGCCCCCCAGTCTTTGTGCCATACCCAGCATATCAAGTGCCCCTCTTCAAATTGTAGTGAGTTCACTGTCTACCTAATGGAGAAAATAGAACCATTCTTTCACTTAATAGTCTTTTAGTAAGGGTATGCGGGGGGGGGAGGGCAGGTTTACTAAAGGCCCTTATAAAATGCCGGCTGAAAGGAATAATGCTCCTTGGCACCACAGAATCTTTTTCATGTGAAGCTACATGATCACTTTTCATTTTGTTTCTCAAGCACCCCATGGCACCCATCCATGTATTAGGCTAATAACTGCATGAATCTAGTTAAAAGGAACCAAGCAATTATTTTAATTAGAAGAGAACAAAAGTAACACTCCTGGATTCTGTCTTAAGGGGCAAGAAGGAAGTAGTCAGGGTTCAAAAAGATCCCACAAAATATTTTTTGTGAAAGGAAAAATAATTAAGGCCAAATTTAGAATGTACTTGCAATAAATGGGCCAAATAAAATGAATGGCACCACTGTGCAACTAAAACCCATTCATATATAAGAGCCCCAGAAAGTCCATTTTTATGTGATACCATTTTGAGGGTATAGCCAATTTTACAAAGTGAAAGTGAATGTCTAGTAGAGACCTTAATGATCCTTGTGAATCTCTTACACAATTTCTTATAGAGTTTCTGTGTAAACTCTTTTATTAATAAGAGAAAAGAGGAAGGATATTGGTCAAATTACCTTTTAAGTAGGATTATTTTTCCTCATTTAAATTCTTGGGCTAAAGTGTTCAAATTTGTTTCTCTGGAAAAAATCTATCTTTACAGAAAATCCTTGTCACTTATCCATTCTACAAAAAGTGAATCCCATCCTAAGGGTGTTAATCATTTGAACTGAATGCAGTCGTACAGGAAGAGATGGCTATCTGCAGATTTTCCATAGTCTTTGCCTCCCTGCGTCCCTTCTGGTCATTGGGCCATTGTGTTCCATCTCGGGCTTCCAAATAAAAGATGAAATGAATCCCAAACTAGTCAACTAGTAAGTGTTGCCCCTTCTGTTTAAGTCTATCCTTGTTTACTGAACACCTGTTACCCTCCAGCACAGAGCAAGTTATAGATGGAGGAATGACTCAGATCTGAACCCAGCCTTCAAGAAGTTCACAGTCTAATCAGAGCCAGAGGCATGGATGAAAAAGGAGACCGTGCTGCCCCAGCTGGGTGGGATCGAGGTTCTCTGGCCTGAGTTGATTGTGAAAGAATGGATGGCCCAGGAGAAAGACATGGATAGTCCATCCCCAGGAGAAAGATCAGCATACACAAAAGCTGGGCCACAAAGAACCCCAGGGGAAACACTGGTAACTGCAAGCAGGTAGAGCTGCTGGAGTGTGAGGCAAAGACCCAAGAGGAGCAAGAGAGGTGCTGGAGAGGTAAACAAGAGCCAGGCCTGGGGAGAATTCATGTGCTGTGTTCATGAGCCTGGACTGCCTCTCGTGGAGCAATGGAGAGCCACCAAGCAGTTTTCAACAAGGACTAACACGGCCAGCTACCCATTTTAGAGTGAGCACCTGGAGGGCTGGGAAGGGGATGAAATGGACACTAGGTGTCCCATAAATTCCACAGCCCAAACAAGAGGTGATAAGGACTTGAACTTGGACAGTAGCAAGTAGGAATGGAGAGATGGGGTAAGGTATGAGATAAAACAGTATTTAAGGGGATTAAAGTTAAAGAAAAAAAAAACCTCTGTGGAACAGCAACTGAAGAGTCAAAAGTGGATGAAATTGGCTTTGAAGTTTCTCAGTGGGGAAGCAGGTGTTTTATCTGAATGCTTGTCATAGGTCCCAAAAGCTTCTCATCTTACAGCTCCTCCTTTAAACTCAGGATGAGCCTTGATCGTGGGTCCCAGGATTGAGATGCAATAACAAATTTCAGCCATGGGCACACGAGCAGATTTCAAGTCCCAGAACATAGTGTAACTTCCATTTTCTTCCCCAAGCAACTCACACAAAACCAGTCTCCTGCCACAAGTCTATGTTAAAATATACAGAAACCTAGAATGAAAGAAATTGTGACAAATACTGTGCTGGTTACTCTTATGTGTCAACTTTCCTGGGCTAAGGGATGCCCAGACCACTGTCAAACATTACTTCTGGGTGTGTCTGTGAGGGTGTTTCTGGAAGAGATTTGCATTTGAACCAGTAGATGAGTAAAGAAGTCACCTTCACCAACGCAGTGGGCATCCTCCAATCCATCGAGGACCTGAATAGAACAGAAAAGCAGAGGAAGGGTGAGTTTTCTCTCTGACTCAGTTGGGACATCCATCTTCTCCTGCCCCCAGGCATCAGAGCTTCTGGGTCTTGGGCCTCCATCCAACTAGAATTTACATAATTCCACCCCACACGGACCCCTGTGACTCTCAGGTCTTCAGACTTGAGGTGAGTTACATGACCCGCTTTCCTGGGTCTCCAGCTTGCAGACAGCACATTGTAGGACTTCCCAGCCTCCATAACTGTGCTAGTCAATTCCTATAATAAATAAATAAATACACACACACACACACACACACACACACATTTGGTTCTGCTTCTCTGGAGAACTTTGACTAATAATATACTCAGGACAAACTACATATATTTTAAGTAAGTATATTAGATTAGACTTATTTATATTTTAATTTTTTAAAGAATGTACAGAGGACACCACTCCAACTCATTTTATGAGCTGGCTAAACGTTGATAACTCACCTGGCAAGGACATTACACTCAAGGAAAACTACAGGTAAGTTTCATGCATACACATTGTTGTAAAAATTATCAAAACCAAGGGGCGCCTGGGTAGCCCAGTCCTTAAGCGTCTGCTTTCAGCTCAGGTCATGATCCCAGGGTCCTGGGATCGAGCCCCACATCGGGCTCCCTGCTCTGCAGGAAGTCTGCTCTCCCTCTCCCACTCCCCCTGCTTGTGCTCCCCCTCCCTCTGTGTCTCTCTCTGTCAAATAAATAAATAAAATCTTTTTAAAAAATTATCAAAACATGCTGCAATACTTCAAATAAATAACACATCATAACCAGGTTGGGTTTAGTCCAGAAATGGAAGATTGGTTTAACATTCAAAAACCTGGGGCACCTGGGTGGCTGAGATGGTTAAGCATCTGCCTTGAGCTCGGGTCATGATCCCGGGGCCCGGGAATCAAGCCCCGCATCAGGCTCCCCGCTCAGTGGGGAGCCCTCTTCTCCCTCTCTTCCCGCTTGTGCTCTCTCTCTCAAATAAACAAAATCTTAAAAAAAAAATTCAAAAACCTATTAAATAACTCACCATACTAACAGAATAAAGTAGGGGGGGTGTCATGATCATTCTACAAGTAAGTGAGTACTTAATTTATGACAACGTATCATGTCAGAGCACTGGGGAAAGAAGTCTTTTTCATTAATGGTGTAGAGTAAGTAGATATTGTGGAGGAAAAAACAAATTTAATCCCAACCTCATACCATATGCAAAAATCAATGACATATGGATAAATGTGAATAGTAAAAAACAATAAAGCTTCCAGAAGATAACATAAAAGGCTATTTTCATGGCCATGGGATAAGCAAAGCTCTCTTAAATAAGACATAGAAAGCACTAACTATAAAGGAAAATATTGGGAAATTAGGCCACATAAAAATTAAAATCTTCTATCCATCCAAAGATACCATATAGAGAGTGAAAAGTCAAACTCTGAGTGGTATATGATATTTGCAATATATATAATCAAAAAAGGATCATATCCTTAGGGCGCCTGGGTGGTTCAGTCGGTTAAGCATCCAACTCTTGATTTCGGCTCAGGTCATGATCTCAGGGTTGTAAGACAGAGCCCCGCATCAGGATCCGCTCTGGGCGTGGAGCATGCTTGAGATTCTCTCTCTCCCTCTGCCCCTCCCCCCAACCCCTGCTTGCGTGTTCTCTCTAAAAAAAAAAAAAAAAGATCATATCCACAATATATAAATATTCCCTACAAAATAGTAAGAAAAGATGAACAATGTAATGGAAAAATGAACAAGACCCTTGA
The DNA here is from genome assembly GCF_003265705.2 of Callorhinus ursinus. Taxonomy (NCBI): domain Eukaryota; kingdom Metazoa; phylum Chordata; class Mammalia; order Carnivora; family Otariidae; genus Callorhinus; species Callorhinus ursinus. Next base: position 84,107,175 of record NW_027397072.1, read on the forward strand.
AAAGCCCATTCACAAAGTTTCCAAATGGCCAATGTATATGAAAAGATCCTCAACTTCTTAATAATCTGAGAAATCAAAACCATAATGAGATTCAACTACACACCACCAGAATGACCAAAATCAAAAAGACTGAAGAATACCAGTTAACAAGAATTAGAGCAGAACATCTCTCACCCACAACTGGTGGGAGTGGAAACTGAAACAACCTCTTTGGAACATCGACATCATTAAACCTGAGCACGGTCATGCCCTACAATTTAATAACTTCCCTCTTAGTCTACATACCCAAAAGAAATGCATGCACACCCACCAAGACGTGTATGAGAAATCATATAGTGGCTCTCTGAAATAGCCAAACTCCAACAACAACCCAGATGTTCATCAAGGGCAAAAGGGTTAATTGTGGTATATTATTGATACAATGGAATGAAATAAAACAAGGAAAATATAATTGTGCCCAGCAACATAGATACAGCTCACAAATACAATGCTGAAAGAAAGAATCAGACGCAAAAGAACACTTACCATAGGAGTCCATTCATATGAAGTTGAAACAAAAACAAAAAACAAATCTATGGTGTGGGACATCAGTAGAGTGGTTATTTTTGAGGAGGAAAGGGGACTCCCCATCCTAGGGGCAGTCAGGAATATTGACTATATTCTCTTTCTTGTCCCGGGAGGTAGTTACAGAACATGTCCTCTCCAGGATGACACAGTGAGTCCCATGCTTCTACTCTTTGTAATCTTCCATACAAAGAACGCCAATAAAGCTTCCCAGAAAAGTTTCAAGTGTTGATTTCCATTTCTTAGATGGAGTAAATGGACTAAATATTACCGAATATCTTGATTAAAATCAATCAGTGGCTTGTTCTTACCTATGTTCAGTGTGCTCTCCGGATGTCAGGAACAGAGCAGAAAACCGGAAGAACCATACCTATGATTATAAATCAGCTGGAGTAGGAAGAACAGAATGCCTTCCCCTGAAGGAAAAATGAATAAAACTGGGTCTCTTGGCAGTTTAGCTAAGAGGCAAGTAGTGGGTGAGAAGAACAAAAAGTTAAAGTCCCGATATATAAAATAAAGACTTAATGAAGGTCCTCCTGGGGGCTCATACATGGCTAGCCTTATATAAAAGCAGGATTAAAAGGTAACAAATTTAGGCTGGCTACAAGGAAATGCCTTCTTACGAAATGTATAATTAACTTGTAGCCAATGGTTTACTAAAATCCAACTCCTCTCAAAAAAAAAAAAAAGATTAGCTATTTATAGCAGCTGAACCAGCATCTGTAGTTACACTGACTAATATCGTATTACAAAGACTCCCCTGCTTCCAGGCAAAAAAAAAAAAAAAAAACGATAGCCAGCCAGGGTCAGGAAGAAAATTTCCCCTTTGGTGTAGTATTTCACAGCTCTGTTATCTAATATTGGACAATTTGCGGGTCTGCGCAGTATTCGCCCCGCCATTCAGAGCACCTGGCTCTGAAACAGGCTATTGTTTTAGTTCTGGATGGCAACACCTGTAGAGCTGTATTTAGGCAACACCTTGTGTTTCCAAAAGGTAAACACAATGAATATAATCAAAATTGTTCCAACACTACTGTTTTTACATCAACAATCTATAAATATATGGAAGAACTCGATATATGTGTGAAATAAACAGAGCAGGCATACCTCCACCGAGGTAATTCAGAAGACAGCTCTATAATTTAGCAGCTTGGATTTCAATTGTTGCGTTTTTAGGTACGAAAAACACAGATATTATTCATCAAAGTGATTGTCCTGTGCACTTGTATACCTTATATAATTTATTTTTTCAGGGCTTTTTACTTCAAAGGAATCACTAGCTAATGACATTTCAGACTTAAGAAATTTTTCTGATAGCACGCTGGAATTCCCTCAGGGACCGGATTGTGAATAAGTGGATTTTTTTAAAGATCATTAACAGATATTACAAACCAATTCAAACTGAGCATTTTCTTTGCAAATTACCTTTAACTTTTAAAGCCATTGAAAAAAAAGACAGTGAGTGATTTAATTTACTTAACCTGTCTACAAATTGCAGCTTTGTGCTACATCGGCGACTGCATTTTCAGCCAAAAAATATCTCTAACTATCTCTAATAGAGATATTTTTCTAAATTATCACACTCGATGAGTGGTATTTCAAAAGATAGTAATGTTTATTTTTTTCTCATTTAGCAAGTTGCTCTGGAATGGAGAATTTTATTTTATTGATAGGTTTAAAGTAAAAACAGAGCCCTGCACTGTCTATATCTGTTGCTTAATTAAAACTCTCGGGTAATTAGCAGGTTTATCATTTCCTGAGCAAAGGCAGATGATGGAGCTTTGGTGGTAGATTGGGGGGGGTTGGGGGGATGACTTTTTTATTTAATGATCAAACCATAGTTTCTGGGCTAAAGAGCTAATACTTGGGGTGAGAGGCACCTTTATTCCCCCACGTGCATCAGGTCTGATGCTTATTTGCATCAACACCCCCCTTGTGTATGTTTTCCATTCAAAGAGCTCCCGGGGACTTCAAAGGGAGTTGCCTGCAAGGACAGTCTACGTGGGAGTCCTGAAAGGCTCCAGAACAGGCCCAGAGCAGGGAGAAACCATGCCAAGAGGAGCTCACGCTGGAGCCCCCAAACCATGTCACAAAATTAAAGGGTCTCCCCTGCCTACGCCATCCCACAGCGCACGTGGGAAATGTCCCCAGGCTTGCCAAACACTGTGCTGGCTTCTCGGACTACTACTTATAAATATTTGATGAGTAGCGCTCCATTTATAAGAAAGTATGTTAATAAGAATATTCTTTGAAATTGGAGTCAAATGCAGGCTTTAAAAAGGCTCATTGTTTGAGGTACTACAGATTTCCTTCTTTTCCCTTTTAAAATGCAAAGTCAGCTTACCACAAACCAAAAAAAAAAAAAAAAAAAAAACAACCCTAAAATCCTTCTGGATGTCCCATCCACAACAACAACAAAAAAGAAATGGGTAAGATTCTACTCTAAAGGATGTTCTATTTTTGGAAGGATTCATTAAATTTTTGTGGGTAAAGGAACATAGAAACTAATATTTCTCGAGTGTCGCTTGTGTGGCAGATATTCTAATGCTTCTCTTTTAATCCACACCAATATATTATGAGGTAAATGGTATTACCCCCATTTTAAAAATGGAAAATGGGCCTCACAGAAGTCATACAGTAGGGTGTCTATTCCAGAGCCCCACAACGGTTAAGTGCAGGCCTGGTCTGGAAACCAGATCTGCCCAAGCTCAACGTCCATTCTCATTCTCTACCTCACATTGACTCCCAGATGCCTGCTGGTTTCACAGGGACATGGCCCTACCCAGTCTTGTCTCACTTCTCCGAGATGGTTTCCTCATCTAGAGATACCACGGAGACAGCAGCAGCACCTGCTCAGCCCAGCATGCCAGGGGATGACAAAGATGGACGGCATCCCATTTGTGGAAGCGCTTCATACACTCCATGCTGTGGAGACGATGTCTCATTAACCTTTCCTTTGATTTCAGGCACGCTCCGCAGCATCAGACTTCATTCACATCTCCGTGGCTTGGTCTTTTGTGAAAATAAATTGAAATGGGGGTGATTGCTCATGTAATAGAAGTCAAAACCATAGCTTAAAATAAAATACATAAAATAAAATTTAAAAGAGTATAAAATAAAATAAACATAGGACATTTTCTGACCCTGGAATATCAACCCATCTATTTATTTTGCACTCATTCAACAAATCTTTACACATGCTGAGTTGAAGCTTGGGCGCTTCATCATTATGTCAGATTTCTAAGCACACTTCACCTTGCTTTTGCACTGAGGATAAAATCAAACATCCAGATATGACCCACCTATGGGTCCAGGCATGATCTGATGCCTGTTGGCCTCTCAAACCTCATCCTGACCAGCTCCCCGCACTCTCTGCTCTCCAGACATATGGCCAACAGGCTGAGCTGGAGTCCCGCCTCTCCGGTCCCCCTTCTGCCGGCTGGCTACTCACCTGCTGACCCCTTCTCTTCGTTCCTGACTCAGTTTAAATGTCCTCTCCTCCAAAAGACCTTCCATTGCCTCCAGATCCAAAATAGCCCAGCCCTGAGCTTGCCACCCTTTTTGGTTTCCTTCAGAGCAATCTTACCATGTGTGACACTCTCTCTGTTCGGTCCCTCGTGTGCCATCCGTCCATTTCAAGTGTAGCTCTAGAAAGTCAGAGATCAGCTCAGTCTTGTTCCCTGACTTTGTCTCCAGACCACAGAACAGGGGAACACAATGGAGGCAGGAAACGGTGTTGCCTTAAAGCAGCTTTACCTGATGTCAAATAACAAAAAGTCCCAGTCAGATACTTTGTTTCATGGCTGCAGGGGCAGCCCTTGAACTGAAGGAGAAAAGTTCTCATTTTTCCTCCCGCACCAAGCTCAAGTTCTTTCCCCTGCAATGAACCCGTGCCTCCGCCCTGCCAGGTGGCCATGCTCACCTGATCTGGAAACAGGTGGCCTGGAAATGTCTTACCTGTTGGCTAGAGTCCTGCCTGCCAAGAAGGCACGGCTTTCCCTGTCATCTAAGTGTGACATGCCAGCAAGCTCGGCGCCCTGCCGGGCCCAGGCGTGACTCTCAGGTGCTTGCAGGGGTTCCTCTGTCCAGGTTGGCAGGGGCTCCGGTGACAGCCCGGGACCTCAGCTTCTGCTGCCCTCACCGATCCCCACCCACACTGCCCAGGGGAGAGCGGCAGGCCACCCTCACTGCGACGTCTTTCTCAGCTTAGCCATTTTTTTCTTTATTCGACCATGTACAAGTTAGAGAATAAATACGTATTTGTTGGAACAAGTGAAACAACACTTAAAAATGTGAGGAAAAGCAAAAATAATTCCTTCTCCCTGTCTCGCCTCATTACCACTCTCTGGAGATGACCATGGGCAAGCATACATATGCCTATATCCATGTATTTAATTTATATAGTAATATATATACACACACACATGCTCTCTATATAGTAATACATATCATGTTTACAACCTATATTTATAAGGATATATTACATATTTTTATATATAATTTTACATAAGTGGGGTCATATATGTGCTGGGGCAATTTTAGTGCCGTATTTATCTTTATTCAATTACCACTGATTTGTGTATTTCGCTTCCCTCTCTCAGGTGTGGTGACTCCCGGGGTTTACAGGAAAGCACAAGTGTGCTCTGGGCAGATGACCACACCTGTGTGCAGGGGCACCAGTCTCCCTTTCTGTTCTTAAACACGCCTGTCTTGGTCACACTGGACTCCAGTGTGCTGGTGTTTCTCTTTTCCGTGGCTGGTTTAGGGACATCTAAGGAGATGCCTGCACCCCACCCCCCAGGGAGACCACAGACCACCCCTGGGAACCATCTCTTTCATTTCCTATAGCTCTCCTGCCCATCTGGCTCCCTTCTGGGTCTAATTGGCTCCTGTTTGCTCCCCTTTGGAGCTGCCAGCCCTGTACTATCTCTGACCTTGTCTATTTCCAGTGACCTTCTCAAAGTAACAAATCTTCTTTCCTCTTTCCCTTTCTTCACAGGTGTCCCCCCCCCCCCCCCACCTCCTCTGGCAAAGCTCACCCAGGCCTTTGCTTGGAACCCATTTACTCAGCCCATTTGCCTTCAGGTGACCATTCCTTCTGACCCTCACCCTACTGGGTCACAAATCTGATCAACATATTTGTGTATTTCTTTGTAGGTTGCAAACTTAAATAGATTGCTTCAATTAATTCTTACAGTAACCTTTTGAAACAGAGAGGAATAGGTCTACTAGCCCCCAAAATACATGGATTTTCAAAGACATTAACAGTCACCTTGCAAAGCAGACTTTAAAATGGCCACACGAAAAAATGCTCAGTTTCACTACTGATAAAGGAAATGCAAAGGATAGCCCACTGATTATCTTCTTGCCTATGAGTTAGCGAATATACAAAAGACTGATAATACTGTTCAAGAGGGAGGAGAGTGGCAGTACCCTACATTGTTTGTTGCAAGCAGGAGTTCATATTGGGGGCACCTCTCTGACCCACAACTTGCCAACACATAGCGAATTAGAAAACCGTGGAACCATGCAATTCCTCCTGTCGGAATTTGTCCCAAGGAAATAAACAAAGCTATGCAGAAAGTTTAAGCTACAAGGAGATTTTAATATGTGACTGATTAAGCTGAAGTCCAGTCATGCAATAAAATGCTCTGAAAAAAAATTAAAGTTAATAAGGCAGAAGAATATATAATATCAATATATAATGCCATGCAAAGATTTTTAGATAAGTAAAAAAAAAGATTACACAATAATATGTAGTGTCTGAGTCCCATGTAGCTGATAGATATGCATACAGATGTAAATATCATGCACCCCAAAATGCCAAGAAAGGCTATCTCCAAGTGATGACATTATGGGTGATATTTATTCTCTATATTCTAATTTTTTTTCCAGCAAGCCCATATAATTTTGCAAAGAGAAAAATAAGACTATAACATTTAAAACATTGCCTTTGTCTAAATGGAAACAGTTGCACAATTGAATATTCAACAAATATTTATTGAACTTCTATACACAAAGAAATCTGCTAGGCGATAAGGATGCAGTGGTTAAAGTTTTTAAAAATTAAAAAAAAAAAAAAGAAGAAGAAGAAGAGGTGGCCACTGCCCTGTAGAAGGTATTCTTGGAAAATGGAAGAAAGCCAGTGGGGGTTGCTGGTTTCAACAGGCAATGCCACCGGGCACAGCTGGAGCTCATTAGGCATTATTCTTCCCTAAACCCAAGAAATGGCCTCAGAGGATATCAATGCATCCGGTCATGCTTGGATGAGATTTAGCCTCAGACCTGGACCTGGCTCTGAAAAGGTGGTTTCTGAGAGTGGAAAATGGAGAGAAAGTAAGAGAGTGAGAACCATCCCTGCTCTTCAAGCTCTTAGCAACTGTGTCCCCTGCCTGCCTGAGACAATCGGCTGGAGTGGCCTGGCTGTGGGAGAAATGGTCCCATGGGTTGCATGACTACTGACATTAAAGGGAAGGCCCAGAATGATCTTTTAAATAAGTGATTCGTGAAAGTTCAACAAAACTCCCCCTCGCCACAAGTGTCCCTCTGAGTCTGCCCCATGGATAAGCATCCAGCCTCCTACCCTTCCTACACGACAGTCCCCCGTTACCTTTGCAGGATTGGAGCCTCCTACACACATCAAATCTGTTTTCCCAGCCCAGAAGCCATCCCCAGGAAGTGTGGCACCTCCACGGTCTGCAAGAAGCCCTTGCAGCCTCTAGGGTACCATTTCATTACCCCACAGGATCACCGTCACGCCCTAAGTTAACTCAAAGCATTTGCTTTGAGTTGATTTTTTTCCCACAAATGATGAAGAATTTGTGTTGATTCTTCCTCAAAAGGCCACTTGTGAGCAGTATGCATTTGGAGGCCTGGCTGGGATTCAGACAGGGACCATGGTGAAGGGAACCAGCTCTCCTGAGGACTGAACTCATGATCTCATTAGCACAGGGTTCTCGTCAACTAAGCCACCAGGCACATACCTCATTTAAGGCAGTAATTTGCTAAATGTTAATTCTTAGATTAACTACAGATGAGTAGAGTTCCACGGGGGGGGGAGGGGAATCGAGAAAGAATTTGTTAATTCTTGAAAGGAAATTTGGGTCATCAGTATATGAGTCCTTTGGTTAGTTTTAAGATACAATTCCAGCATCTGAAGATGTTATTCGTTGGGATCTATGCCACCATGATTTTTTTTTTAATCAATATCTCGATCAGGAGAACGTCAAGGAAAAAGCAAATGGTGTCACTTCGGCATGTGCAAAACATTACACAGATCCCTCCACAGTTTCTATTTCAAACTCAGGCACAAATCTTTCCTTTGTGGAAAGGTTTCTGTATTTAAGGAAGGATGGTTTCTGTATGCGAGGCAGAGATAGTCCTCCTAGAAGGGCTGGCCCCATTACCTTTGCTCCCCTGAACCCTAATTCCTGTGGAGAAAAGTCCCTGGGGAAGGGAGCCCCCAACCCACAGCCCCAACTCAGGGCATGCTGTAATCCATTCGCCCTCTCATCCCCCAGCCGGGCCCTGAGGAGCCAGTTTTACAAATAGCAAATATGGTTTGGAACAAAGTTTTGACACTGACTCGGTATCCTGTACTCATATTACATTTCTATGAATATTCCACCGACTTTTCAACTCTGAAGAACAAAGTTTCCGCTCTCAGGCTACATTTAGCATTCAGGCCATTTCAACTTCAGTTGCTCCCACCCTGACAGTGATCTTTGAAACTGATATGGCCCTGAAAGAAACCAGAATAACTTTTAAAAATTATTAATAATAATAGGCTAGGTTCCCAGTCTTTGTAATCTTGTGGAAGAACCTCTGTGAGAAAGCACAGTGGGAATTGAATTGAACATGTGCCCACTCTAGCTTTTCCATGGAAAAGTCGGCCTGCAAATGCATGGTTGTTTTGCAGGAGAATTTCTAAATTTCTATGAACTGGAAGAAGACGGGGATGTAGCCCTGCTTTTGCATTTATCACCTTCTGCCCCAGGAGCTTTAAGACCGTCTTGAAACACCTGGGTCTCTGCCACTGGAAGAGAAGCCCCACAACATTGGGGCAGGGCGGGAGTTGCCCAACGGGGCACGTACCAGGAGAACCCCAGCTCTGGCACTTGCCGGCGAGGGGCTCATGAGAAAGTGAGGTATCCTCTCTGAGAGGTCAATTTCCTCACCTGTAAAATGGTGATAATTATAGTTACTGCAAAACAGTAACTGTCTCCACAAGAAATAAGGGACATAAATTCCTTAGTCTATTGCCTGGAACATAGTAACTACTGATGGAAGCTTAACTATGGTAGCTACTATCTGCCTCTTGAGCAAACGTGACTGTCTCAATGTGACAGGTCTGCATTCCAGATATCCCTTTCCTTATAAATCTAAAATAAAGAGTACTACATTTGTCCATCGAGGAAGAAGACACTGATGATTGAACTGACCACAACCAGGTTGGAATAGTATGTCCGGATCCAACAGCTAAGAGGTAGCAGCCTGAAATGAAAACAGCTAGACCTGATTCCTAAATAATGCCTTTATCTTTTTTTTTTACAGATTTATTTATTTATTTGAGCGAAAGAGAGAGAGTGTGTGTGCGCAAGAGCAGGATGGGCAGAGGAAGGAGACAGAATTTCAGGCAGACTCCCTGCTGAGAGTGGAGCCCGATGCAGGGCTCGATCTCATGACCCTGAGATCAGGACCTGAGCCAAAGTCAAGAGTCGGATGCTTAACCAACTGCACCACCGAGGGCCCCCCCCAAAATAATGCCTTTAAAAATGTTTTCTTTTGAAATCTATGACTAAATGGCATAAGAAACTTTCCAAACTCACACAATCATGGAATCAGAATTCTCTACAACACAACAAAATTTTAGTCAATCTGAAGATACCCAGGAATTTCAAATTCTGGACATATAAAAAAAAATTCACCAATTCAAATCAAATCAAACCACACATATTTTTACTTGAAAATACAATCTGAGACAACCCCATCTCATATACAAGTAACACTCTTTTAAGCACGTAGTAAGTTACAATTCAAAACTTCTACTCAAGTTCAAGTTGACAGTTAGGAACAAAACAAATAGAAACTAAATGGTCAAATAGCATCCACCTTATAGTTGTAGGCTCCATTTTTCTACTTTAATCTCCAACTGGGAATATTTGTTCAATAAAATAAATATTTTTAATTTTCTCTATGTGTTTCCTCAAACCATGCCAATGCACTTATCTATGGCTCACTTGAAAGATACGTTAGGCAACCCCCCACTTCCTTAAAAGAGGATGTTTGATTTTCTTATGAAAATGAAGGAATGGACATGAGTGCTCATTGTTTTAATGCACTGAGCCCTTAATCACTTCCAGCTCTGATTCATCAGAAAAGTAGTGCTCTTGAGGGATTTTTTTTTTTTTGGTCACTAAATATTGTCTTTCATTTTGAGATTATTTATTTCTTGCCAGAAAATGATACTGTATTTTTCCCCTAATGATGAAAGATGAAAGATGGAGGGAATTCCACTTGGTGATTATTGGACCACGAAGAAGTAAACTGATTCAGAAAACAAATCCCCAAAAGAAAAATAAAATGTATTATGTGAGGTGGAAGAGTGGAATTCTTGGCAAATATTCAATTGCAGCCCGGATTGGTAATGTGATAACATCCCTGTTTTGTTAATATTTGGGGGTGGGGGGAAGGGGGTTAGTAAAGCTCTAGGGTGTTAGCTTTGGGCCAGAATCTCTCTACCCTCCCTCACTACCTCAGCCAGCAAGGGTATTTAAAGACACAAATGCCTGAGGCCTTGCAGAAGTTTGGTAACACTACACAGGCCACGGGCAAGGGTCCAAGATGCCATCTTTCCCCACATTAGCCAGACAGGCTAGGACAGAACCTTGATCTCCACAGTTCAGGGGCCAGTGAGAATCACCTCCAAAGAAAGCCCACTCTGAACACTATTCCAGAGGCCTGGAGCATCACACCCAAATCAGGGCAGACAGGTGAATTCATGAAGTGAGACCTGCTGATTGCAATGATTCTGCCAAATCCCTCTGATTCACTGGGCAACTGTGCCACTTTGCTTCGGACTGGTCCTTCTAGCTTCCCCGTGCTGGTTTCTAAGCAGAGTCTTCTAGGAAAAATAGCCCCAACTTCAGAAATCCTGGTTACATCTGTGCTCTTCAAAGGGCTATACCTAAGTAAAGTAAGTGCTACCGTAATATACTAACACACCGCCCCTTTCTGGGTCCTGAGGGTTATGGAGTGTGGCATTTTTTAGTGCTCGTTCTCTTTCAAGTTTAAAGGGGTGAGAAGGGCACCTGGGTGGCTCAGTCCCTAAGCGCCTGCCTTCAGCTCAGGTCATGGTCCCAGGGTCCTGGGATCGAGCCCCGCATCGGGCTCCCTGCTCAGCAGGAAGCCTGCTTCTCCCTCTCCCATTCCCCCTGCTTGTGTTCCCTCTCTCGCTGTGTCTCTCTCTGTCAAATAAATAAATAAAAATCTTTAAACAAATAAAAAATAAATAAATACAGGGGTGAGAAAAAGTAACCCAGGAAAAAAATTGAAAGGGAAAAATAAGAAGACAAATTGAAGAGGGAGAAAGACAAGTTTAGTCCAAGCCTAGTCCCCAAGGTAGTTCTAAGTTGCTACTCTTATTCCATGACCTTTTAAATTCCTGGATTATGAAATGTATATGGAAAAAAACTTAATTGCTAAAAATCTTACCTAATTTTATGGTCCCCCTGATTGGTCTGAAAAGAAATATTATTTGGGTCATACGGTTTGTGTTTATAACACTAGATGGTGGTAGTAGTTGTAGTATGAAGGTGGTAAAGATGGTGGGGGTGGGGAAGGTGGGGGATGAGGGGGGGGGGGGTGGGGGTGGGGGTGGGGGTGGGGAGGGTGGTCTGTACTGAGGGTGGTGGTGGAGGTGGTTTGGGTGACTACAGTAAAACCCCCCAACATGAATTCAACTCTTTAACTTCTATTGTAGAGACCCGAGAAGTCCACTCTATCTTCTCTGATCCTTAACTTCCTTATTCATCAAATGTTGATTAATTTGGTCATGAAGATGCTGTCCTTTGATTAAGACTTGAAAGACATTTTCAAAAGAAAGAAGTGAGTTAAAGCACTGCTTAAGGGATGGATTTCTCTCTGTGGGTAAGTTTTTATTCTTCACTATTATTTTCATCATAAACATTGTCACTGAAAGCATTTCAAAGTATCAATAGTCCTTGAAGCTACTGTACCATAAGCTTCCAAGGATGCAGAACATTTACTTCATGGGGACAACTGTGGAAATATGTGACAACACTTTTTTACCAATGCTCACAAATGTCCGGGGCAGAGAAATTAGCACTGGCGGTGCTAATTACCATAAACACAAGACAAATCCCTTCCCTGCATGATGATGTCTAATGGCTGATGAGGTAGTCATAGGCGAGCTATTAATTTCTCTTCTCCTCCGAGGCTCGATGTAGGATTGAATGTCCCTTCCGCTGCTTTGAAGTGAAGCGTGGTCATGCGACTTTTTGACCAATGAAATGTGAGAAGGGGCAGGTGTCACCTCTGGGTAGAAGACTTAGCCAAGGCAAGCCTCGCCATGTCCCCTTCCTCCCGCTATGGTGAGTGTGGAAACAGGTGCAGAGAGGAGCTTCAATTATTCTGAGTCCCTAATTGTCTATGGCTGGCTGTCACCCCTTCTACCCCACAGTGGACATGCAATGGGATCAAGAAATAAACTTTTGGGGCGGGGGAAATAGGTGATGAGGATTAAGGAGGGCACTTGTGATGAGCACCGGGCAATGGATAGAAGGGTTGGATCACTATATCGTACATCTGAAACTAATATAACACTGTATGTTAACTATACTGCAATTAAAGTTTTAGAAACTATACTGGAATGAAAGCTAAGATAAATAAACAAAATAGCAAAGACACAGAACCAACAAAAAAAAAAAGAAAAAAGAAATAAACTTTTGTAGTTTTAAGCCACTGAGATTTTGATGGGTATTTTCTCCCGTAACGTAACCCTCCCTATCCCAACAACACTGATGGCAGAGAGACAAAACTAGGGCGTTTAAAGTTACTAGGGGTCACGTAGGAAAGAAGGAATTTAGGTCTTTCTGATAATAAATCAAATCTGCCAGGCTTTCTGTTATCAAATCACTAACTTTGAGACATTTAATCATTCCCTAGTGAAGGTCCATCTGAGACAAAAAGTGCCCAGGAAAAAGGCATGACATGCAACTGCAAGACTAATGTCTAGCCCGCACAAACTGCAAGACACTTCGGAATTCTTGTTTGGCTGATTCCTATTTCAAATAATCCACCACCTTCTTGCCACTGTCCAGGCAGACAGGCAGATTCCTGATCGTTTTCAGAACTGTTCACTTAAAGACGACACTGCTCTAGATATAAGCCTGCTTCAGGAACTCCACTTTTCAGAAAACCAAATCTCACAAAATTAGTACATTTACACATTCAAAGTGAGGTGGCAAATGTGAAAAACCCATCTGTGCCCACCCTCCCCTCCACCCCACAAGCTCCACCACCACCCAGAGCTGTAGCTATGCATGAAAAATCTAACACATGCAAAGTATAGAGGCTCTTTGAAAAGTTGGCCCAGTGTGTCTTATATGTGAGTTGCAGTCTTACAGAGTCTTGCCAACAACAACAAAGACGAAAAGAAAAGGAAAGGTTTTCTTTTCTCTGAACTGGGGAATGAAACATAAAACTCCTCTTTTCTACGAGGCTGAATAGCTCCAATTTTCCACACTCAGGATGATCTCTTACTAGCCATTACCTTCATAATATCCACGTGGCTTTTTAGTGCATATTTCTTCCCTCCCAAATTAATCACATGGCGGCCATGGCCCAAAGAGATGCCCCAGTTCCCCACTGAGGAGCCGGTGGTCTTCACCAGACCTCAGGGTCATTGTCAAGATGAAATGAAATGGACAGTAATACTGCTTGGACACACTGACAGTGCTATGGCAATGGCGTTCTCTCTACCACCCCTCGCTTCTGCCACATCCACTGTGTCTACTGTGCCCAACTTGTACGTCCTTAAGTTTTCTGAGGTCTCTACCACAGGTGAGTACAGAGGGAATGAAAACTTACTGAGTGTACTCCAGGTACAAAATTCATACAAAAACCCTCATCTCCAACAAGGCAAAGAGGTACAGAGAATCCAGTGGCTTACCCAGGGTGACACACAGTGTAAGCAGGGGGGCCCTGTCCGAGCCCTGTCTGTCTGTCTGTCTGTCGACTCAACATGCACACAGTGCCTCCCATCTAAGGAATCTTCTTGCTACCAGCCAGGTCTGTTCCAAAAAGGATGGGTGGGGAGGTACCATGTATTTAGCTGATGAGAAGAATGTAATAAAATGTCCATGTATACCTAAAACTAATACAACACTATATGTTAGCTAACTAGAACTAAATCTACAAATATAATAATAAAATAAAATGCCCATGTTAAGTTGGCAAGGCAGAACTCTCAACCTCAGGTTTCTTAGATATAACAAAAGCTGGCCAGACAAAGGAGGGTCCAAACATGCAAGTGAAGAAGACAGGGCTGCCATCCATGAGGAAGACAGAGCGCAAGCCTGAGCAACTGTGGACAAGAAATCAGGAGGAAGACCAAGTAGAAATCCAATACTGTATGAAAGATCAGTTGTCCATCAACGTATATTGGTTCGAAATTTCCAAGAGCTTGGGAAATCCCCATAGAAAGAAGACAACATGACTGTGTCCGTAAAAGAAAAAGGAACAGGGAGAGATAAGGATGCTATGGATAAAGGAGAGTCAATAGATGCATAAAAGAAAAATGAAAGAGAAACGCAATAGTGGGGCAGAGAAGAAATCCCAGCAATATCGCTGGAAAAGAAGTCAACCACAAAGGAAAGCAAAAAGAAAAAAACAGAAGTGGGGATGGGAGATTAATTTTAAACTTTAAGAGGAAGGGGGAAAGGCAAAGGGGAAGAAAAACCACGGAACAAAATGAAAAATATTAAAACTCAAGAGTTTGAAAGCCTCCAAATTATTTCTGCAAAAACTAAGTATATACCGTCTCCTTAGACAAGTTGAAATAAGTATCACAGGCACTAGAAAAATCACCAAGGGGTGAAATCATCTGACTCAGGTTAAGAATACTGATAAATCCATTAGCTATTTAAAAAGGCATAACCAAAATAAGAGAAAGGAAGACCTTTTAATATTCAAAACATATGCAGGCTTTTAAGAAATATTTTTGTTGTAAACCTCCAGATTTGTATTCAAGTATTTTCTCCATTTATTTTCCTATTTTACATACCCAAAAAGTTACACATTCATCTCAAATAATTACAAAATATGTTTGTCATCTCTTTCTTCACTTCTTTGGAAATGGCAGCACAAGAAATTTCTCATTTTGGAGGATATGTCCGTATTCCTTTATAGCATTCGTTGATTTTGATCTATCTACTTTAATCATCCAATCTATTTTTTTTAATTTAGCCCACTTAATTTGTTTACTGCGTTAACTGGTTCACCACCTTAACTGGAATTTATAGCTAAATTATCACTCATTTCAGTCCAAACGGGCCAGCCATTTAAGGATATAGATACATGATGTACTTTTCTCAATTTTAATGAATTTGCACTGCTTCCTCACAGCAGATTATTGGCAAAATGGCTTTTAAAAAAATTCTGGATCTACAGTATGAACATTCAGTATTGCATAGTGAACGTTCACCCATAAAATCCCAAAATTGGAGGGATAATTTAATAGCCCATGCCACTTTATTTGGATAATTTAGTAGTCTATGCCTTTTCTTATGGAGACTTGTACCTCGAAAAAGCACATCTCCTGACCTCTTTTAGCAATCTTCTCCATCAAAAAAAATCTCCCTGGTTCATAATATGAGGAAAAGAGGAAATTTCAGACAGTGTACAGTATTCTTAGAACAAATAGTAAAAAAGAAAATGTTTCTACATTTTAAATGATAATACTTTCCAACCTAGAACATGAAGATATAATTTACAAAAGTATCCTGGCTCATTTTTGCAATGTCATGGTCCTGTTTTCTATATAACGTCTCTAGAAGAATCATTTACATTTCTGGTTTCAGTGCCTTCACTGGAGGTGATAGAACATCTATCAGTGTTTTGTTTTGTTTTGTTTTCATCCAGATGCCAGTTTCATATTTACTTAGCAAAACTGTCCTGGCGAAGCCAATAGTTTGCAGAGAAAAGCCAGTGACCCTGTTCAGTCAGAGAACTTGGGCTGTCAATTGGCTTGAGTTGAGACAACAACCAAAGAACTTTACCAGCTTTAGAGCTGCTGGTTCTGCTGCACCAGAGTAGGGAATGGTTCCTAGCCCCACTCATTCCTGAATACAGCCTCCAACCTGTCCAACCAAGAAATCTAACCAGAGCCAAAAGGAAGCAGCAGAGCCCATTCAACAGCCCTACCTAGAACGGTACATGAACAGAAGGCACAATCCTGGCTTCCACCCTCAGCAAAGCAAAACTCGTGGCCCCACCTTCCCAGGGAATTCAGTGTACACTCTAATCTGCTTTGGGCACCCAAACAATGAGTTGTACAGGCTCTAGGTTCAGTCCTGCTTCCCCGCCAGTGCAGGGAACTAATTCATAGCCTCATCCATGGCTGAATATAATACCCAGTCTTGACCATCTAGTAAGCCCAATGAGAGAATCCTGACAACCGTGAAGCCCATCCTACATCCTACAGCCTCACTTGAGTGGGAAACCAAGCTAGTCGTACTAGCTAACTGTTCTTAGCCAGGGGCATACATCCCCATCCACTTCCTAAGAGCTTGAACAGTAGCCTCGCCCAAAAACAGACCATAACAGCATGCCCCACCTTCCCAAGGACATTACCAGTAGACCCACCCAGAAACCCAAACTGAGCTGACTGGCGAAATGTCTCTGCCAAAACAAACCTGTGAAGTCTGGAACAAGAGCACAATCACTCAATGTGAAGATCCCAACAGAAGGAATCAAGGATCATGATGAATTTAGTAAATAACCCCACCAAAGAAAACTAATAAAGTGCCAATAACTGACCCTAAAGAAACAGACATCTGTGAACTGTCAGATAAAGAATTCAGAATAATCCTCTCAAGGAAGTTTAGTGAACTACAAGAAACCAGAGACACACAACTAAACAAAATTAGGAACACAAAACATGAACAAAATAAGTAGTTCAACAGGAAATAGCAACTATCAAAAGAGAGAGAGAAGAAAAGAGAGAGAAACTCTATAGAGCTGAAAAAATAATAACTGAACTAAAGAATTTAATAGAGAGTTTCAAAAGCAGACTCGACCTTGCAGAAGAATCAGTGACCTGGAGGATAAGACATTGGGTATTACCCATTAGAGGAGCAAAAAGATAAAAGAATAAAAAAGAGTCAAGAAAGCCTACATGAATTATGGGACACAATGAAAAGAAACAATATTCCCATTATAGGAATTCCAGAAGGATTAGTGAAAGAGAAAGGAACAGAAAGTAAAATTAGAGCAATAATGGGTAAAAACTTCCCAAACCTGGGGAGAGAAATAGACATCTAGATCCATGAGGCCCAAAGGATCCCAAGTAGGTTGAACCTAAATAGGGCTACACCAAGACATGTTATAAGTAAATTGACAAAAGTCAAAACTAAAAAAAGAATTTTAAGAGCAACAAAGAAGAAAAAGAGGTTACATACAAGGAAACCCCCATTAGACTATCAGTGGATTTTTCAACAGAAACTTTTCAGGCCAGGACAGAATGGAATGACATTCAAAATACCAAAAGACAATAACCGTCAACCAAGATTTCTATGCCAGGTAAAGCTGTTCTTCAGAAACAAAAGAGAGATAAAGACATTTTTAAACAAAAAGCTGGAGGGAATTCATCACCACCAAACCTGCCTTACAATAAATACTAAAGGGAGTTCTTTGAGTGGAAGTGAAAGAACACTAATTAACAACATAAAAACATAAAAAGGTACTATAAATATCACTGGTAATGGTAAATATATAGTCATAGTTAGATTCTGCAATCTGGTAATAGTGGTACATTATTCACTTACAACTCTAGGTTAGGGGTACCTGGGTGGCTCAGTCAGTTAAGCGTCCAACTCTTGATGTCAGCTCAGGTCATGATCTCAGGGTTGTGAGATCAAGCCCTACATAGGGCTCCATGCTAGGCATGGAGTCTGCTTAAGATTCTCTATCTCCTTCTCCCTCTGCCCTTTCCCCTAAAAAAACCTGTAGGTTAAAAGTTAAAAAAAAAAAAAAGAATGTAGTAAAAGTCACCATAACTACAGTAATCTGTTATTAGTTATACAATATGAAAAAAACATGTAAATTATGACAGCAATAACCTAAAATGTGAGGGAGAAGTTAAGTTGTTATGAGGTTTTTTTTTAAGATTTATTTACCTTATTTTAGAGAGAGAGAGAGCATGAGTGGGGAGAGGGGCAGAGGAAAAGGTAGAGAGAGAGTCTCAAGCAAACTCTGCACTGAGCATGGAGCCTGACACGCGGCCCAATCTCATGATCCTAAGATCATGACCTGAGCTGAAACCAAGAGTTGGATGCTTAACGAACAGAGCCCTCCAGCACCCCAAGTTTTTATGAATTTAAAATAAGGTGTTTTAAGTTTAAGGTATTACATATAAGCATCATGTAACCACTAGGAAAAATCCTATAGTAACTATACAAAAGAACACAATAAAGAAGGCAAAGCATGATTCCAAAAGACAACAAAACACAAACAGGACAGCAGGATAAGAAACAAGGAACAACAGATCTACAAAACATCCAGAAAATAATTAACAAAATGCCAATAGTAAGTCTTTACTTATCAATATAGTTGACCCTTGACCAACACAGGTTTGAACTGCAAGGGTCCACTTATACACAATTTCTTTTCAATAAATACGGTACAGTACCGTAAATGTATTTTCTCTTCCTTATGATTTTCTTAATAACATTTTCTTTTCTCTAGATTACTTTATGGTAAGAATACACTATGTAATACATATACATATGAAGTATGTGTTAATCAACTGTTTAAATTATCAGTAAGCCTTCTGGGCAATAGTAGGCTATTAGTAGATAAAGTCTGGGAGTTTCTTTTTTTTTTTTTTAAGATTTATTTATTTACTTATTTGACAGAAAGAGAGAGCACAGCCAGGAGGAATGGCAGAGGGAGAGGGAGAAACAGACTCCCCGCTGAGTGCAGTGGCCAATGTGGGGCTCGATCCCAGGACCATGAGACCCTGACCTGAGCCAAAGGCAGACACTTAAACAACTGAGCCACCCAGGTGCCCCAAAGTTTGGAAATTTCAAAAGTTATTCTCTGATTTTTTATTATTCAGGGGGTCAGCATCCCTAACCCCTGCATTGTTCAAATATGAACTGTAATTACTTTAAATACAAAGAGATGAAATTAAAAGGCATAGAATGGCTTAAAGGATAAAAAGAAACAAGATCCAACAATATGCTGCCTACAAGAGACTTACGTTAGCCTTAAACTAGAAGAAGATTGAAAGGATAGAAAAAAACATTTCAAATAATGTCACCCAAAAGAAGTGGGGTAGCTATACTTACAGTAGACAGAATATACTTTAAACTACAAATGGAAAAAAGAGACAGAAAAGGTTATTACATAATGATAAAGGGGTCAATACATCAAGAAGATATAAAAATTATAAATATTTATGCACCCAACATATGAGCACCTAAATATGTAAAGCAAAAACTAAAAGAATTAAAAAGAGAAATAAACAGTAATATAATAATAGTTGGAGACTTTAATACCCCACTCTCAACAACAGATGGATCATCAAGGCAGAGAATCAATAAGGAAGCAGAGAATTTGAGCAACACTACGGACCAAATGGACCTAATGGACATATACAGAACATTTTATCCAACAGCAGCACAATACACATTCTTCTCAACCTCATATGGAACATTTTCTAGAATAGACCATGTGTTAGGCCACAGAACAAATCTTAGCAAATGCAAGAAGATGGAAATCATATGAAGTACCTTCTGTGACCACAATGGCGTAAAACTAGAAACCAAGAACAAGAGGAGAACTAGAAAATTCATGAACACAGGGACACTAAACAAAACTCTCCTGATAACCAATGGATCAAAAAAGACCTAAAGGGGAAATAAAAAAGTTTCTTGAGGCAAATGAAAATGGAAGCACAGCATACCAGAACTTGTGGGATGCAGCAAAAGCAGTTCTAAAAGGAAAGTTCATAACAATAAACACCTATATTAAGGAACAAGAAAGATCCCAAAAATAAATAACTTAACTCTATGCCTTAAGGAACTAGAAAAAGAAAAAAAAAAAACGAGCCCAAAGTTAGCAAAAGATAGGAAATAATAAAGATTATAGCAGAAATAGATAAAACAGAGAACAGAAAACAATAGAAACGATTAACCAAACTAAGACTCTGTTCTTTGAAAAGTTAAACAAAATTGGCAAGTCCTTAGCTAGACTAACCAAGAAGAAGAGAGAAAAGAACCAAATCAACAAAATCATAAATGAAAAAAGAAACATAACAAATGATAGCACAGAAATTCAAAGGATCGCAAGAGGCTGCTATGAACAACTTTATGCCAACAAACTAAACAACCTAGAAGAAATGGGAAAAGTCTTAGAAACATACAATTTACCAAGACTGAATCAGGAGAAATAGGAAATCTGAATAGACTAATTACAAAAATCAATTTTTGAGACACCAATATTTCTCAGTCTTTTCCAAAATAATCAAAAAGGAGGGAACACTCCCAAACTCATTTTATGAAGGCCAGTGGGATTCCAAAACCAGAAAAGGACACTACTACAAAAAAAATTACAGGCCAATATCCTTGATGGATATAAATGCAAAATTCTCAATAAAATACTAGGAAACAGAATTCAGCAGCACCTTCACCATGATCAGGTAGGATTTATCTCTAGGATACAAGAATGGTTCAACATACACAAATCAATTAATGCAATCCATCACATCAATACAATGAAAGAAAAGAATCATATGATCAACTGAAGAGATGCAAAAAAAGCATTTGACAAAATTCAACATCCATTCATGATAAAAACTCTTAACAAATTGGGTATAAAAGAAATATCTCTCAATATACTAAAGGCCATATATGACAAGCCCACAGCTAACATCATACTCAGTTGTGAAATATTGAAAGCTTTTCCTCTAAGATGAGAAACAATACAAGAGTGCCCACTCCCTCTACTCCTGTTCAAATTCCTAGAGCACTTAGGCAAGAAAAAAAAATAAAAGGTATCAGAATTGGAAAGGAAGAAGTAAAAGTGTCTGTATTTACAGATGACATAGTTTTATATACAGAAAATCCTAAAGAGTCAATCAAAAAACTGTTAGATCTAATCAATGAATTCAGTAAAGTTGCAGGATATAAAATTAACATACAAAATTCTGTAGCATTTCTATACACTGACTATGAATTTTCTAAAAAAGAAATAAAGAAATCAATCCCATTTACAATAACACTGAAAACAAAAGAATACTTGGGAGTAAATTTAACTGAATAGGTGAAATATCTCTACTCGGAAAATGTTAGACATTGATGAAAGAAATCAAAGACACAAATAAAAAGTTATCTTGTGTTCATGGATTGGAAGAATTAATATTGTTAAAATGTCAATACTACAAAAAGCCAGCTATAGATACAATGCAATCCCTATCAAGATTCCAAAGACATTTTTTACAGAAGTAGAAAAAACATTCTTAAAATTTATATGGAACCATGAAAGATCCCAGATACAAAATAATAATAATAATAATTTTTTTTGAGAAAGAACAACAACACAGGAGGCATAACACTCCTTAATTTCAAGCTATAATATAAAAACTATAGTCATCAAAACAGTGTGGTACTGGCATAAAAACAAACAAATAGACCAACAGTACAGAATCGAGAGCCCAGAAATAAACCCATGCATATACAGGCAACTAAAATTTCACAAGAGAGCTAAGAATAATCAGTGGAAAAAGACAGTCTCTTCAGTAAATGGTGCCAGAGAAAGTGGATATACACAAGTACTGAAACTGGATCTATATTTTATGCCACCCACGAAAATTTACTCAAAATGAGTTAAAAACATAAATGTAAGACCTGAAACCATGAAATTCCTAAAAGAAAACAAAGCTCCTTGACATGGGTCTGGTAATGATTTTTTGCATATGACACCAAAAGCACAAGCAACAAAATCAAAAATAAACAAGTGAGACTACATCAAACTAAAAGGCTTCTGCATGGCAAAAGAAACCATAACAAAGTGAAAGGACAACCTACAGAATGGGAAAAATATTGATAAACCATATATTTGATAAAGGGTTAATAGCCACAATATATAAAGAACCCATACAACTCAATAGCAGAAACAAAAAACAACCCATTTTTTTAAAATGTGCAAAGGATCTGAACGGACATTTCTCCAAAGAAGATATACAAAAGGCCAGCGAGTACATAAAAAATGTTCAATATCACTAGTCATTAGGGAAATGCAAATTAAAACCACAAGGAGATATCACCTCATGCTCATTAGAATGGCCATCATCTAAATGACAAAAGATAACAAATGCTAGCATTGATGTAGAAAAAAGGGAACCTCTGTGCACTGCTGGTATGACTGTAAATTGGTGTAGCCACTACAGAAAACAGTATGGAGCATCCTCAAAAAATTAGAAACAGAACTACCATATGATCCAACAATTGTACTTCTGAGAATATATCCAAAGGAAACAAAAACACTAACTCAAAAAGATATCTGCACCCCCATCCATGTTCATAGCACGGTTATTTACCAAAGTCAAGACATGGAAACATCCTGTGCCTGTCGATGGATGAATGCATAAAGAAATTCTGCGATATATACACAATGGAATATTATTCAGCCATGAAAAAAAATCAAGGAAATCCTACCACTTGTGACAACATGGATGGACCCTGAGGGCATTATACTAAGCGAAGGAAGTCAGACAGAGAAAGACAAATACTCTACAATCTCCTTTACATGTGGAATCTAAAAAGGAAAAAAAAAAAAAAAAGCCCTCATAGAAAAAGAGATCAGACTTGTGGTTACCCGAGGCTGGGATGGGGGGGGGGGGGGTGGGTATTGGATGAGGTGGTCAAAAGGCACAAACACCCAGTTATAACATAAATGTGTACTAGGGATGCAACACACACAAGATGACTGTAGCTGTATGACATATAAGAAAGTTAAGAGAGTAAATCCTAAGAGTTCTCAGCACAAAGAGAAAATAAAACATAGTCTTTTCCTTTTTTATTCTTTCTTTTCTTTTTATTGTATCTATATGAGAAGACGGATGTTGGCTAAAGCTATTGTGGTAATCATTTTACAATATACGTAACTCAAACCATCATGCTATATGCCTTAAACTTAGACAGGGATGCGTGTCAATTATTTCTCAATAAAACTGGGGGAGTGAGAAAAAAACTTCCCTGTGATTCACTTAAATTAATTAATTAACGAAATGAATACAAAAGTTCAAGAGACATAAGAAAATATTCTCTAGGTGGACACCAGTCTAAGAAACCCGAGATGAAGGATTTCAGTTCTCACCTCTGCAAATCATAACCTCTCCAAGATGGCATTACATCCCCCCTGAATAATACTATCCAACTGAAAAAAAAAAATCGTGATAAACCAATGGTGTTTCTGAATCAAAACAATGAATGTTAATTACAGTAGGAATACCAGGACCTCAGGGAAGGGACTTAAAAAAGTCCATGGCAAAAGAGTGCCAGAGATCTTTTTTTGTTTGTTTCTCTGTCACTTTCCATTTCACGGGATGTCCTATGACCTCCTGCTGCACAGCAACACTGAGTCCCTGTGAAGGGGAGGATACTTTTGACCTGGAAGGCAGCTTTTCCTAAGGTGCTTTGGACACACTTCATTTCATCTCCCAAGGTCCTTATGACACTGAAGTAAAATACTATTTACCCTGTGTCTATGCACACGAAATAAACAGATATATTATTGACTGAGTGAATTACAGTTAAACCTAAACCAGCTCACGTTATCAATGGCATGTCATTCAATTTTACTGTGGTTTGCTTTACCGATATGCTCAAAAAGCCTCCCGGGAGAATATTCCAAGCAGAAAGCTCAAGTGTCATTTACCAAACCACGGAGTTGCTGCACCAGGCTGGGGGACAGGACTCGGGAAAAGCAGAGAGGACAGAACACAGAGCTCTCGGTCAGGACAGCTTCAGTCATTCAGATCTCTTCAGTGGAGACACAATGGCATCAGTAATAAGCATCAGCCTTTTATTTCCCTTCCTTCCAAAGACGAAAACACAATATCATTAGCCAAATTTACTCTGATCTCCCTCCCACCTCCGGGGGTTGCTTGGTACTCAGGTTGAGTCAACGCATCTTTCCACCAAGGTAAATAACCATAAGAAGCAGATGAATAACTTAATTGCTTAAGGAAACATTCAGGGCAGGATGTATTTCTGGTTTGGACAATGCTTTGGAGCTTTAGAGTTATAGTCCTTTAGAAAAAAAAATTTTTTTTTGTTTCCTTCCCCGTCGAAATTTGGTCTGTGATATTTCAATCCTTAATCGTGTCTTTTTTTGTCATTTCAATTGGTCGTGAAAAGTTCTGTCAACCATTTGAAATACGAATTAATAATAAATAAATCTCTGGTTTCCTAGTGTCATCAGGATACATCATAATGCATATGAGCTAAATCGGACTTCATATGAAGTTCATGACTGCAGCCGTCTCGGTTCTACAGGACACTTTCAAGCCATCCTCCCTGAAAAATAGTCTCCATGGGGCTTTGAACTCAGAAAAAGTTATCACTTCTTGCTATACCGAAAGAGTTTTAATAGATCTGCAATAGAGAAAAATATCTGGGGAAAGAGACAAGGATAGAAAGGTGGGAGTCAGCACTTGCCTCCGAGGTTGGAATCTGGTTTGTGGTGTGCCTGTGGAGTTAGTCCGCACACACAGCTGCCACACTGATATGACTGATCTTACGGGCTCAAAAAAATAATAACATGGGAGAATCTGCCCAATCAATACCTCTCAAATTAAGAAATTTTGCACAATAGATCACATCAGTTTTGGAGGTTTGGCCTGTGAAACATCATAATAACTAACTGTAAAGTGAGAAATTTAGAAAGCCTTCTAGATGTCGGAGATACACCAAGTCAAATATATAAAAATGTAGAGACGCCTTCTAGCTTGAGGCCAGCAGTGCCCACTGCGGTATTCCACTTAGGAAAGGTGGGTCTCTCCTAGTGGGCCATGTCACCCAAGCTTGCTTGAGCTGCTCTTCTCCCAAGTGCTGCAACTGCAGATTCCCTGCTACTCCCTTTGCCCACTCCAAGAATCCTCTCTGACCTCTGGGGTTGAAATATCAAGCTGAACCTTTTGGAATTTATCATCAGCCTGGCATCTGTGCTCAGCAGTAGAGCCTCTGAATTCAAAACAGGACGGTTTCCTGGCTCAGAACTCCAGCTCCAAATTCCTTAGGCTCAAAATTGATGGGAAAACAGATCTTCAGCATTCTTCTGATTTAGAAATCATTCAAACTGACAACAGATAAGAAATTGACAAGGAGATACTAAATCCTTAATTTACATAGCTGTCTCTTTTTTCCTTCTACATAGTAAAGAACAGAGCGTCCTTAACCTTGGTTTTCTCACTTCTCTCCGTTTAAAGCACAGCCCATAACATTAATTAAAGTGTGTGTGAGCTGGAGGGTACAAGTTATATTTCATATGCTCTACCACATGGCATTCTAGAAAAGCTGTACAATTTAGGTGTCCTTTTTTCCCAACTTGATATGTATGCAGCCCTGCATACTGCTCGGCATAACTCACCTTTACTCCACCCAGAACCTCCACAGTAACAACCTAAAAATAAATGCACGGGGTAGAACAAATTCTGATAGCATTAGAGCTTAAGTATTTAGGTAGATGGAGGTAAGCCTCCCACTTAGAACTACAGAATACAGGTGCTGAAAAGGGCATCCGAAATTATCTAGTGCAACCCTTTTATTTTACACATAAGACCTGCAGAAGACAGGTGGCCACGGAAGGTAGGTTAAACAACTAGTTAAGAGGTAACCCCAAGTATTTCTTAGGATATCAAGTCTTTCCACTATACCAGGATCATAAACCTCTTTAAGATACTATTATGAGTTACAGGGCGCCTGGGTGGCTCAGTTCGTTAAGCGACTGCCTTCGGCTCAGGTCATGATCCTGGAGTCCCGGGATCGAGTCCCGGGATCGAGTCCCGCATCGGGCTCCCTGCTCAGCAGGGAGTCTGCTTCTCCCTCTGACCCTCCCCCCTCTCATGCTCATTCTATCTCAAATAAATAAATAAATAAAAATTTTTAAAAAAGTAAATAAGATACTATTGTGAGTTAGGCTTTTACCAGGGAAAAAAAAACATATGCAAATATACACACACAAATGTTTGCATATAAATCCAGGAGGTTCAGAGAGCCCTGAAGCTTACCTCTGGATGTTGAACTTGTCCGTGATCCCCAGATTAACAATTCCTGCACCTGAAGAAGCAACTTTTCTAAGTAGAAAGTGCTACTTTTAACCCCTTTCAAAACTCATCTCCTCTAGAATATAAACTAGACTTAATGATGTGATCTATAAATTCAAGGGAAAAGCAATCGCAGCAGCTCAAATAGATGAATTAAGCCCTAATCAATATTTCCATATTTTTAACATGTGTCAAGTAAAAAAAAAATGCATAAGAGAAATTTAAACCTACATGTATTTTACTACCGATTTCACATATGGACATGGAATATCTTTTCTCCTAATATGGAGATGGCTCAGCAGTATTTAAATGATTCCTTATTCCAAGTCGTATAAATATGCACCAGATGTATCTTTTGTAAATGTTGTGTTTTTCAACTTCTCAGCATTTGCAAGTAGTTGAAAGTTATGTCAAGCATGCTTTAATGGGGCATAAAAGTGTATTGTATTCAAAGAGATGGCATAGCTATGTAATAGGTGAAAATACAAACGTTGTCAATGGATACATTTTCATTTTATTGATTTACACCACATAATAGAATGTCCTATATTCTTCTTTACATGCAAGTTCTATAGCAGTTGAAATATAACTAGATATTTAAAAATCATGCTTACATTAATGGATTCTCTAGATGACAGAAAATTCAAAACAACAGAATTTTATGACTTTAGAAAAGGCAGCTAAAGACCCACTAAATCCCTTACCCTGATTTAACAGATGAGAAATCAGAGAGCAAAAGAGTTACATGAGGCAACCAAATCACTAAACTAGTTGTGGCTTAGTGCATGAATTGAGATACCCCTAAATCTAAGGAGCTTCACTGAGCTCTTTCTACTATCTACCTCTTGACTACCTAAACAAACAAACAACAACAACAAAAAAAAACAAAAGAAACAGTAAAAACATGTATCATTCACTGATTTCCTGGGACTCACTGGGAAGAAGCAGACATGTGAACTGTCAAATTATCTTATGGGAAGTAAATATAGGAAGTAAAATGCCAACTGCTAACCTTAGAAGTTGCCAAATAGCATCATAATGCTATTTCTCCAATATAAATTTCGAATGGACTCAAGATTCTCTTTTTTGTTTTGAATACAAAAACCATCGTAGTAAATTTCTCTTAGAACACCGTCTTTGAGGTTAAATATAGCAAAGATGTTTAGGAAATATATTCTAGTCATATGTAATGGGTAGTTCATCTTGAAAGCAGTGTCTTTTCAAATAAAAGTTAACACAGATCGATAGCTTTTTTTTTTCTATTCTTTTGCTATGGAGAAAGCAAATGCTATCTCGTGTCATTTTATGTGACTTTCCAGCATCTCTAAGCAGAGCACAGAATTTGAGGGTACACATTAGTTTATGCTGCCTTTCCCCTGGCTCATTTTTCCAACCTTAGTTTCTGCCTGTCGTGTATTTTTATAAATTGCGTCAAATTCTCTCTTGGAATGAGACAGAGTATTAACTAATTAATAGCTAATTAATTAATTGGTGAAAGTCATTTTCCAAAAGCCAAGTAACCTTTGCACTCTAACCTTTACAGATAACATTTTGCCCTTTGGGGGCCAGTGAAGATTTCATTTAGGACGAAATCATCATTGAGGTTTTATTCAACCTTTATGTCACTGTTGCTGTGAGTAGAGCGCGGGTGTTGCTCAAAGTTCCATGGACTGTACTTCCTTTTAGACCCCAGGCAAAAGCACGCATTTCCCTCCCGCCAGGAACCAGAGTTTGCACACTCTGCTCCCTGGTCAGTGTAATGAGGAATAATGCCCAGAGTCACAGCACTCCCTTGGTGGGGGAGGGGGGCACAGAGTTCACCTCCCCTGATTTATCCCAGGCTCATCTGAAACAGCTCCACTGTCTCCCAAATGATGCCAAGACCAGTGAGGAAGCTTAAGACACGGGTTCTGCCTGTGGCTTCGAGGCATCCACTCACTCCCTGCGAAGGTGTCCATAAGCTGTGCACAGTGAGGAACAGAC
This sequence comes from Callorhinus ursinus, assembly GCF_003265705.2. Taxonomy (NCBI): domain Eukaryota; kingdom Metazoa; phylum Chordata; class Mammalia; order Carnivora; family Otariidae; genus Callorhinus; species Callorhinus ursinus. Next base: position 84,135,292 of record NW_027397072.1, read on the forward strand.
CAGCCAAAACAGGCCCGTGAGCTCCTCCATCAGCCTGGAAGCAGAGACGATCTCCAGAGTCATAGTCAACTTCGTGTATGGGTACGGTGCCTCCCATCAGCGGGTTATTTTCTTCCCCGGGGTGTTCATACACAGAGAAACTGACACATCACTCTATGTATATCCAGCGCAGGAATTTACAGATAGACACACATGCACTTTCTGAGACCCTCATCATAACTTGCTTATACTTCAGTGGAAGTGGGCCATCCAAACCAAATTGTGATAATCATTCCAGGTTAATAGGCTGAGCCTTATTCTGTTCCCATACCACACAGGGCTGGGGAGATGTGGCTGAGTTAGGTGGCCTTAAGAGCCTTGACCAGCCTTGTTTTGATATGAGCCTGTCGGGGGGGGGGTCAGCTGCACTCACAAATGTCCCAGGACTGCTTTGCCAGTGCGGACATCTGGGGAGCTCCAAGAAGGGGAGAAAGCAGCAGGGTCCCCCAGAATTTGGACAGCAGTAAAGCACTGCTGTTAGAAACACACTGTCTCTAAGAGACAGGACCAAAACGGGGTACCACCAGCACGTGACCTTGGACAGGTGATTCAGACCCCCTAGATGCCTCCCTCAGCTCCTCTGGCAAATCTGAATACAAACAGGCACTTAGAGGCTTAAGTAGGACAACACCCATTAGGCACAGGTTAAGTCCTTAGTAAAATTGGGTCATTATTATTATTGCTGCTCACTCAGAGAGTGAGCACAGGCTGCTGAATTCTGGTGGACCATTCTCCCTCCAGCCCATTTAGAGGAACTGAAAATAGAAGAGAGGACCTCTTGTCAATAACGGCTTTGGAGTCCAGCCACCTGCATCCCGGAGCATGGCGACCTTCCTCCCATGACAAAAGTCCAGGCTAAGGGCTAAGGGTGGCAAGAACATTCTCAGTAGGAGCCAGAGGAAAATCTCATAGGTTGACACTCTCCCTGGTTCCCCATCCAGTTTATTGTGAGAACAGTGGAATCCCTTGTTTCAGTTTCCTGAGGGCAAGAAGGGAAAAATCCCATCAAACTGGAAATGCTGATAAAGAGGTGTCTTTGGGGGGCTTCGGGGAGAGGAGAGTACGCACAAAACACTCTCACTCACCTCCAGTGGGCTAGTGCCCCATCTCATCATGCATTTTCCACAAACAACATGCTCACACTAAAACTGAGAGCCAGTGACAATGGTCGACAAACACGTTGCTTCTTCGAAACATCACCTACCCCACAACCACCCCACTCTTCTCGAAGTTTCTCCAGTGCCATGGGGAACCAACTGAATGCTTTCTCAATCCCCGCCGTACAGACCTATAACATCTTTAAAGCAGCTTGGCCCAGGTAAACTTTAAAATAGACAATAAATCTATATTCAACGCTTAATGCATCTATCCCTTGGGAAAATGTATACAGAACTTTTGTTTGTTTGTTCCTCCACAAAAACTAATCTTGCTGTTACCCAGTGCCTTTGAATTTAGTAAGACTGCAAGCTAAAATCAGCTAATTGGCACAGCCAAAGCTGGTCCTGCATTGGCTTGTAGGACCCAGAGTGCAGAGCGAAAATGTATGGCAAGGGGCCTGTGTGGACTCCTCTGTGAGCGTGAGGAATTTGCTCAACTCATACTGCAGCAGCCCCGCACCCCCGCCCAACACACACACACACACACACACACACACACACACACACACACGTGTTGGAGCTAGGCCTGGTGTGCTGGTCCTGTTTAACAGAGAAGAGTGAGGGAATGAGCTCTGTGTAACCTGAGGAAGGGGAAAAGAGAAATACTGCCATGCCTGTGCTCTTTGAAGGGTTATTCATGTTGTTGCAATTTATTTTTTGTTGTCCACTGATTTTTCTTCAAGGGCACCTCATCCCACTGGGTCTAGAGCCTCACAAATGAGACCTTTACTTCCGGCTAGCATAATGGTTGCTAATGCATCCAATTCACCAAAGTCAGTATTGGAAAACAGCATTATTTTCAAGGTGCTTTTATATTGATTATAAAAGGGCATTTTTTTTTTAAATCACGACAAAACTGTTTTGATGTCTTGAGGTTTTTTTTCTTTATTTAAAGACTCTGCATTTTGGGCTAAGGGCCGTTAATAGTAGCCAGTCCTGATTGGCCAACATCTGTTTCTTTATAGGAACCTTTCTTTGCCAAGTAGCTGGACAGTAAAACCCATTTGGTATTCATGGCAAGTACTTGCTGAACAATAATGACAATAATTGCCTCTGATTCTTGTGTTTACAACACTGCCAAAGTATCATTAGGGCCTTATTTATAGATAATAATGCTTATTAATCACAAGTATTTGAATTTTGGAATGTATTAGATTAATATTCTTTTGTACCTCAGTTCTGTACTAATGCCGTGAAAGACATTTACTGAATGCAACTCATTGGGAATGCTTATTTTGAGCTGCAAAATAATGTGTGTAATTTGCAGGTGAAAGATAAAGAAATTACATGCCTACCTCACAACAGCCTCCACTGTGATCAACGGCCAACATGGAGCATTGGGCCCTAACTCTTAAATGAGAAAGGAAAGAAGCAAAATAAATGTCCCTATAGGTATTATTTCCAAAAAATCTTCCAAATTCTTATGACAGGAGAGCTCCCTAATAGTAAGTTCATCATCCTGTCTGGCCATAAATCTTTACTGGATAGCCTCACTTCATTGAAAAGGGTCTGAGGTGAGGAATAATTAGTACAATATTAGTAATAATTTCACATTATATAAGTTCTTGAGGCTCAAGGGAACAAAATAGGGTACGATGACTAATAGCTGTAAACAACAAAAGTACAATCTTAGGTCTAACTGCCCAGCTATTAAGCCTCATTCATTTACTCGCTAAATCTCTCTGTATGTTTAATTTCCGAGCAAGCAAACATGAAAACTATTAAGTATTTCCCTATCTTTATGTGCATCTAGAAATAGGAATCATTAAAAATTTCAAAAGATGATCTCATTTTTCTAGGAGTAATCCAGAGAATATCATTTTGGTAAGGGTAATAAAACTTTATGAATAAATGTAAAGCATAACTAACCCATAATTTTTACCTGGCCACTCCCTCCTGAAGTTATACCAAATATGAAATCAGCAATATTTTATTTTTATCTAGCCTACATTTTTATTTGTTCATGGAGTATTCATGCTTTATGTGTTAGAACAATACTTAAGCGTGTTTAATTACATGAATGCAAAATGTAGTGACAATTTTCCAGAAATTTTTGAGAAAGCAAAGCTTATTAATAGAGATTCTTAGATGCTATTTTTAAAATCATATTTGCAACTAGGTATCTTTTTTTAAAATTACCAGTAATTAGTTTATTAACGATCTTTAGATTAAGCCCAAATCATACTCAATCTTAGACTACTTTAAAATAGTCTGTGGGCCTAATTACCACCTACAATATGTAACATTGCCCTCTCGTATTTTCTCAATTTTTTGTCCCCCGTCTCCCCCCGAAAAAGTAAAGTAAGAAAGTAAAAGGAGACCACCTTTCAAATTACACTGAGAAAATTGCCCTCCCTACAAGATCCTTGAAAATGTGTTCAGCAAATGTTTCCAAGTCAGAGCAGACGAGGAGACTAAAATTCTAGTTCATTACATGTATAATGCTAACATTTTAATCCATTGCTAGATGTAAATAACTTTAGTGATCCCAGTTGGACTATTTAACATTAATTTAAAATATTTTATAATACGTGTATGTGTCTCCTCTCATGGGGCTAACTAGAAAGGTGAACAATTATCCAATCAATGCACTCAGCCAAACCTGGCAAGTCAGGCCCCTCAACACTTTCTATTTGAATCTGGTAAATATCTCATCCGGAGATCCATTCAGGTGTGTGTTCCATTCTCATTACACTGGCAGAATGAAGAATCAAGCAGTATCTCACAGAATTCGCTGTCATCTTACAAATTTAATCACTACAGATAGCCAATCTAGATTGTTGAAATTTCGCTATGTCTTCTCTCTTTTTTTTCTTAATAGCTAAGGCAGAAGGGAGAGCAGCCTGAATTCTCCAGATAATTAATTCAACTCTCTGATTTATTTTGCCTTCGGTAGACTTCGCCTGGTTCTCTCTTTAAAAGACGCTGGTAGTTGGATGAGGAAAAAAATAAATAAATGTTTTGAGAGAATACAGATACATCTCCCCTCAATGTGTGTCATTGGTAAATGTCTAAACATTGAGGCTGACTACCTGAAATCCCTCTTGGGTGTCTCTCTGAACCTTTACTGAATTAGCTTCACCCAAATGCTTACAGGCTTGGGAAGGAGAAAGAGAGAGGGAAAGGGGGGGAGGGAGAGAGAAAATGATTAGTCTATGAAGTTGGGAGTTTAAATTCGAGGGGATTGAAAAGGTAAGTCGCTAGGAAAAATGGTTTGACAGAATAACTTGTAGTCCACCAACATCTTAGCTGTTTCCTAAGAGCCTCATTGGATATGAAACTTAAGATCTGTCAACATTTTATAGTTGCCCTGATTTAATAAGCATTTTTCTTTCTTTTCTTTAACTGCCAAATTTTTTAATAAAATTGAATCTTGGATGCCTACAGTCTGGGGTGTTTTATTTGCTATATTATAGTTCTGTCTGCTGTTAGGCCCCAGAATGCCAAAGTATTTATTCTGACAAATCTTTCTATATGTGTAACTTGAGCCTACTAAAATAGTCCTTTACCCACTTCATTAATTAAATCGACAGAAAAGATTCTTTTACATTTTGGTAGTGAATGACTCTTGGTCCAAATTTTTGAATGAATGTTGCACATTTTAAAATAGTTACATAGCCTGTGTCTACTCATATCATGCCACACCATCACACAGAAAACTTTCTAAAATAAAAGACTAACTTATTTTTGCAGTTGATTTCAAAACCCCATCTAGCGTAAGATGTTTTTTGCCTCTTTCCAAGCAATATTCCTTTTTAAAAAATTTTCACTTTGTGGTATTTTCATCATTTTGACTTCAAACTTTTTAATAAAGAGATTAAGAAACAAACCTGGGAAAGCAGCTTACTAAATTGATTTTTGTTTTCACAAGCTCACGGCTAATATTTAGATACTACTGAGGAGTTATCAGTCTTTGAAATACTCTCTCTGAAATAAATAAGTGACAAATTACATGAGGGAACACCACCATAAATATGTTTTTCAGGAAAGAAATATACATTTAAATAAACATAGAAAAACCAAAATAATATTTTACAGTATCAGTAAAAGCAACTCTCATTATGTGAGAAAGCTTATGTGAGAAAGCTCTTCCTATCACGGTCTTCAAGAAAGTTTTAAAACTTTATCATTTTGATTCCTTTATTAACTAGGACAAATAGCTTTTAAAGCATAACATTCAGATATAACATTTCTTTACATTTGCTCGGCACAAGGCACAAAAGTGTATTTGGATTCTTGCCAATGTATTTATTTTAACTGTAATTCTTATTTTAAGAAAAAAAAAAAAACCTTTGAAAATGCCAAGATTCAGAATATTATCTAACAAGAAGCAAATAGGTAACATGTCATCCCATGTTATACAAATCATTTCAAGTATAAATATATGCTTCAAATTTCCTGTTTATACTCTGAATTATCACTAGACTACTGAAAGTCTTTTGATGATATAAAGGCCCATAAAATTAAAATACTTAAAAATGTTTTCTTTACAGTAGAATGGAAAATAAAATTAATGCTCTTTTTCATCGCTTCCAGAATTTAATTTTTGTTCTAAAGCAACAGTATTTAATTTGCAGGGGGAAAAAAAATACCTGAATTTAGATAGACTATTTCTATTTTAAATGTGCATTCTAAAGTACAATGCCTTTTTATTCTACATAAGACAAGTTATTTTAAGTTCGTAGTACTTTTAAATGGGGTGTGCTTAAAATATTAATACTATGCATGTATTATTTACTGATTTCTGTGGGGTCATCTACAGTTAGCTCAATTCAGATTTAAAAATAAATTTTGAACATTTTTTCAATAGGAATACAATTTACTCACTCTCCCAGCTATTTTAAGACTATCTGTTGTAGAACGTATTGTTAATCGTAGAAGTTTGCTATATTACACATGGACATGTTATATGCAAATGCATTCAGTTGGGGTATGTATATATGTTGTTATGTTATGTACATAAACATCTACCCATGTGCATATGTATATTTACATCATGTATAAATATGTGTATATTACCAAAGGGTACTATACTGAAGGAGGAGGAGGAGCTTCTAAGGATTGCCAAACAATATTTTAGTTAACTGTTAACTGAGTGCTGTTTTCTATGGAAGTAATTAGCTTCTCCTTTTTTTCACAGTCCCAAAGGTGGGTGTTTATAGACATGGTTTAGATATTTACTGTTTTCCAAAAGGCTAGTTGTATAATCGTATGTCAACATAAGCTTTAAATAAATTAGTGATACCCTCCCCTGCACCTTCCCCTTCTCTTAGGAAAGCCTATGGGCAAGCAGCTTGATAAATAATTCAAAGAAAAGCTAAATTCTGATTTTCCAAAAACAAAAACTCATCCCGTTAAACATTAACTTCTCACCATTAACGTTCATTATTAAAATTTAGCCATCTATAAATTAACCCGTGAAAAGGAATAACTGAAATTCTATCAAGATATTAGCTGCTTAGGTCTCTTGAGGTGAGCATCTGTAAATTTCACTTACAGCCTTTCTCCAGGACAGGAGGTCTTATAAAGAATTGTGGTGAATAGGAAAAACACCTAACAAGAAATAAAAAAATACATATGTGCCACTGGTATCTCCAAATTACTGAAAATACTCAGATGCAAACATGGGGGCAAAAAGAGGACAATTAAAAAGTATTTATAAAGTTTCTCCTTAGGGTCCTCTGAATCTCACGCTATTAAAATACAGTTTGGGTTCATATTCTCAGTAATGGAGAGAATATTTAGCCTTTTTCTGAATTCTCTCTGCCCTGTCTTCCCTTTGAGAGTTGAACAATCTGGATGGGACTGGTTAATGTTTTAAGAAGGAGGGATTGCATCTGGCCCAAGTTTTCTTCTGCTAGTCTGCTTTTCTCTCCTGTAATGAGAGATAACTGACAGCCCTGTTCTGTATGAAATTATGGAAATCACAGACTGGAGGAAAGGGGAGTCATTATTTTAGAACTGAAAAGGTGTGGGGGTCTTCAGTTCCCCCCAAAATTGTCCATCACTGGAAAGGAGCCAGTAAACTGGAAAGGGGCTGAGGACAGTGGCACATAACAGGAGCACAACTAGTCAGCTAAAGAGACAGCCAGAATGTGATTTTCAATTGATTGCTACCTCCTCCCTAAGCGTCCAAAAATAAAAACAACCTCCAAGCAGTTTTTAAGACTAAGACAGAGAGGAAGCAGATACACAAGCCCCTGAACCGTGGCTTCCCGGTGAGTGAAATCCAGTCTTCAGAGCAGGCTGGATGATGGAAATGCTCTCGGTGGCATTTCTCAGCGAACATTGTCCCTTTCAGTCTTACCCTCGCTCACGTGAGTCGGGGCGTCCATGAATATCCCCGGACCACAAGAGGGATCTCTTTGGGAATCAGACGCGACGAAGGCAAAAGAAGGAGACGCACGTGCAGAGATGGGGTGTGTGTTGGGAAGGGGGGGTTGTGGGTGAACTCCAGGCTTGCAGATTTAGATCTCAAGGCTGAGAATGTTACGCTTGCACAGGAGCATCCCATCCCGTACCGCCTCCTGCCCTGCCCTGCGCGCGCACCGCACTCACACGCACGCCCTCGCACACGCACACACTCGCACCCGCACATCGCTCCAAGCCTTTCCGCTCGCCGGACTGCTGAGGAGGAAGCCCCTCCGAGGCGGGCTCGCCGGAGGGGAAGCGGCCCGACCCGGCGCTGACCCCCGCGAGCGCACCGCGCGGGCCCGGAACGAGGCGCGCGGCCGCCGGCACAAGCGGGGGCTGTCCGGCGCAGACCGGACAGGAGGCGGGAGCAGGCCGTGAAGGGTGGTGTCGCCGCCGCCTCCCTCCCCGCGCCTCCCTGCGTGCCCTCGCTCCCTCCTCCCGCCCCGCCCCGCCGCGCCTCCGCCGCGCCTCCGCCGCGGGGAGGAGGTGTTCGAAGGAGGCGGTGGCGCCGCGTGTGCGCGCGCGTGTGGGCGTAGCGGTGGGTAGCGCGGGGAACCCACGCGGCCCGGACGCCCCCGCGAGCGGCGCGCTGGCTCCTCCCGGCGCTGGCCTGCAGGGGGCGCCGCGCGTTGGCGCCCCGGAGAGGGCAGGGCGGGGCAGGGCGGGGCGGGGCGGGGCGGGGGGGAACCAGCAGCCAGCCTCCCCGCGCAGAGGAGGGGCCGGGCGGAGGACCCGGACAGAAGCGGGTTTCCCGCGCGCCTCGCGGAAAAGGTCGGGCGGAGTCCTGAGGCCGGGGCTCACCCGCCGCCGGACTGAGTGATTGCACGCTGTCACCAACGAGAGGCCGCGGGGCGTCGCAGCCCGCTGTCCGGTCTCCGCGGCTGGAGGAAGCCACGAGCTGGCAGGGGGAGTTTGCCACCTGGCTGCTTGGCTTGGCTTGGCTCAGTCCTTACTGTGGAGTTGGGAGGCAGAGCCTTTCTTTTCTCTCCTCGCACAGCCGCGCAAAGCGTCGCAAAGTTTCCCACCACTCGGGGTACGAAGGCGGATCGAGTTCGAGCCTAGCTTCCTGGCTGGGACGACCCGAAAGTACCAGAAGTCTGGCCCTCGAGCTGCGCCCTTGGCTTCCCCAGTAGTCACCTCAAATGCACGCCCCTTCCCTGGCCGAGCGCGGATGCGGCGGGTCCTGGGCTGGGGGAACAGGGAGACCCGGGATTCGGCTGCCGGCGCCGCGCCCGCCTTCCCGCTCGACGGGGCTCTGCGCCCCCACTCCCCACCCCCGGGACTTGCCCACCCTGCAGCATCGCTGGAAGGGAGGAGAATAGGGGCCACGCTCCCAGAGGTACAGAGTTCGAGTCCTCACGGGCCACTGAGGAAGAGGCTTGATCCGTCCCGGGGACTCTGCACACACCCCACGGGGTGCCCAGGGCCAAAAGTGCCCTTGGAGTAAACCTGACTTTGTGAAACCTCGAACTCTGGGGTGTCCACGTCCCTTTCTCATTCCAGAAGTTCAGCTGAGCTTTGGATAGTAACTGTCCCCCGTCCTGATCGCGACCCAGCAGCCAAGCCAAGGCCAGAGGTGTGCGAATTTTTTTTTTAAAGACCCACATCTTATAAGTGTGAGATTTTTATCAGGCAGTACAGATTACTTAAAGCGTACCATTTCTCCGCGATCCAATTTTATTAGGATTTACTCTCATTTGTGCTTCACTTCTCTGGGGAAATAATGCTTTGATTAATGTAATCCTGGCCCGGGATCCGCCACATGCCCCTCGCCCCTCTCCCAAGAGAAAGGGCCTGTTTGACAAACAATAACAGAGCAGTAACTCTTGCAATCTGCCCACACCTTTGGGGGTGGCTGGGGAGAGGGTGACACACGTTCAAACGCCTTTTGCTAAATGCAATGGTGAGAGAAGGCAGCGGCCTCTGCAAGGAGCGAACTTTCCAGACGCAAAGCCCTGGGCATCGAGGCGCGGGGGGCTCATGGGGAGGGACTCTGGGTGGGGTGCGCGCGTGGGTGCATGTGCGCGCCTGCCCTCTGCGCCCAGTGTCTGCCTCTTTGTCACCCGCCTCAGGCCTCCGCCACAGGGATCTGCGCGCTCTCCGTGGGTAGTCCCCGGACCCAGGGCGCGTCCACAGCGCCCACCCGCGGCCCCAAAACACCTCGAGAGCAGATCTTAGGAGATAACCAGGCACCGACCTGAGGTGCCCTGCAGCTGCCAAAACCTCGGCTAGAAACCTAGCATGTGGGATCACATCCAGTGGTTCTCCTCATGCATACATGCATGTTTCCATCCACCCATGCATACATGCATACCATACAAATCTGCGGACGCAGGCACGAAGAGCTGCACCTCACCCTTGCTTAGGGTTGCGAACGGGCGCCCCCTTTCCGCTCTCCCTCCTCCCGCGCAGCCCTGGCCCCCTCCCGAAGGGAGAACAACAGCTCAATTACGGAAAGGAGCGAAGGAAAGAAATCCCAGGCTCGGAGGCGCCCGCTGCTGCTTCTCGGGTCCCCTTCCCTTACGCCCCCTCCCCACCCCCACTGTCCCCAGCTCGCGGAGGGCGGGGATGCGGCGGTGCGAAGGGGTCCTGCCCTGCTCCGCCAGAACAAAGCCCACCGCGGGAGCCCGCGGACGCGCACCGAGCCAGTGACAAAGGCAGGCGGGCGGCGCGAGCTCCAAGTCTGCGCTCCTGCGGCGGAGCGGGAAGGAGGCCTGGAAGGTGGGGAGCGATTTGCACCCTGTTTTCCCTGAGCTGCTCCCTCTTGCTCCTGCGTACCCAATGACCTGTTAGGGTGACTCAGCGTTCACCTCTTCGCTGTCCCGCACCCCTATTTCCCTCTCTCTTGTCCCTTTCGGTCCCCAATCTCCCTGCTTTTTTCTCCACCTTACTCCTTTTACCTCTTTGCCTTTGCCTCTTTTTTTTTTTTTTAAATCTCTTTCCATTTTTCTTTTCCATAGAAAAGCAATGCTAATTTGACTTCTGAAAGCCGCTGTGGGCGTCCAAAGGACAGTTTGAAAGACCTTACCGGGCAGTGCTTAGGGAGAAAGGGGAGTAATGGGATCCTCTTAATTTTATTAGGCACACTGTGATCTAAAAAAAATAAAAGGCAGTCTAAGGAAGCAGAGCTTGGCCCTGGGGCCCCCACAAGTCGCCACCTATCCGGGAGGAGTCACTTCTGACAGCCGCAAATGGGGGGCCGGGGCGGGGAGGGGGGTGCGAGATCTCTCCGCTCTGTAATGGAGCCCTCGAGTCTTGGTGTCCCCCAAGGCAAACCTAGTTTCTAGGGAAAGTTCCAATCGGACTTTATAACCCTGGCAAGGAATCGCCTGCAGACCCCTGCAAGGAAATTGTAGTGTTTTCCAACTTAGGATACTTCAAGAGTCAGTTTTTGTCCAAGTCAAGTTTTACTCGTTTTTGCGTTGTGAACCAAAAATAAAGGGAACAGCCTACGCCGTTTGGACAATACATGCCATGACTTATGGGGATTTTTGCACCCTGATATAATACTAAATGAAGATTTGAGGTCTCTCAAGCATCACTATAAGCCTGGGATCCTCCCCTTGGGCTTTCTTGAGTAAGCAGGCTCCCTACAGAAAATCTGAGAGGAGGGGAGCCTTCAAAGAAATAGGGGATACGTCACTTTTAACTTGGGACAAACCCCAGCACATGAAGCTACAGTGAGCAAGGTCACTTAGTTCTACTGTCAGTCTCTTTACCAGATATAAGGCTGAAATTATATTGCTGCAAACCATATAGTGGTTGAAGTATCAAATATCAATAAGCATTGATAATGTATTTTAAAGTTGGGAATGTACTTGAAAGGTGAACAAAATAGCTACACTTTCTGGAAGACCCCCCGTGGCTGATGGGTCCAGGGTGGGCCTAAGGAGGGAGCCTGACATGAAGTGGGAACTTCCACATTCACAGAAGAGGCACTGCATTAAGCACCATTTGGGGAAAATGTCCAAAGGAGCAGCCTTCAGCCTGATAAGCTACACCCAGCTCCTCAGACAATAGCTGAGTTCAAATGCCAAAAAAATCTAATAATAAAAAACAGAGACACCAAAGTGCAAGAATTGTTTTTTGATGTGCCACGATGACTCTTACCCATCACAAAACTACTCAGTTCCGAGGCAGAAAGGAGACACTGTATAATGTACAGGGAACGGTCTGGATAGAGGGTGTTCCCAAAGGAGAGAGGAGTTCAGTTCTGTTAGAACCACAAGCTCCAAAAATCCAACCACCCCTCTGGCAAGGCTGAGTTAATATTTCTGGGTTTTGTTTTTAAAAACACAGACACAAATGCATGCGCGCGCGCGCGCGCGCGCGCACGCACACACACACACACACACACACACACACACACACACACACACACAC
>NW_027397072.1:84147294-84155784 GCF_003265705.2 Callorhinus ursinus
CACACACACACACACACACACACACACACACACACACACACACACACCAAGTTGACCTTGGAATATTTTTCTAGCTAGTACATACCCACATGTTTTGGTTAATAAATCATCATCATCACTCTGGTCAATCAGCTGGGTTCTATGTTACCTAGCCCTGTGAATTTAAATTCGAAGAAGACCATTGTGTTGTGGGTTGGGGGGGTGGGGAGGTGAGAGGGGAAGGCAAGAATAGTCCATCACGTTGTGTCAGCTATGGCTTCCCTGGCGATTGGTAGTTTTCATTACCAGACTTGTCAGGTGCATACATGCAGCTAGAGTGGGCAAACACTTGGAAATGGGTTGTTTTAAAAGCATGCATTCGATAACCAACTTATTGTGCCTTTTTCATTTAGATTCCACAATCCGAAATAGCCTGTAGTTTAAAGCATCAGAAGTAAAGCTTCTTACTATTTGGGGTGAGAATTTATAGTGTCTGCATTTATAATTGCTCCTCCAAACCCATCTTAAAAAAAAAAACAAAAACAAAAACTAAGTGTTGGCTCCTTTCCTACAGATCAGATAAATCAGTTATCAAAGTGATACAAAGAACTGGGCTGGGGGGGGCGGTATCAGCAGGCTTCAAAAAAAAAAAAAAAAAAAAACTTAGCAAGACCAAGAAACAACTCATCCACTGCCAAGACGACAAATACTCATTTCCACCCAAAAGCTGCTGTTGAAGAGCCCTTTCCTTTGTATATGGTACACAGTGTGGGTTGTGAGTATGCTTAACATTTTAATTTGTAAATGATAATGGCAAATGTGATTCTACTCTGCTAAGGTGTCAGAGCACCTTATCATTCTCAAATGGAAGCAAATGAGTGAATACCCATTTTGTGTTTTGTACGTTTGACCCAGGTAATGTTCTTCATTCTCTCGTTTGGCAAAAGCAATTTCACCATCCCCAACAATTAAAAGTCTGTAGTTTTGCCCAGCAAAATAATTCATACCCAGCCTGATCGTTTCCACCTCCAAATCATTATAGATTTCTATAATATGTCAGTTCTCAAATTAACTTGTTGCTTTACCCAGAATTATTTTCTGTTTCTTTTACTTTAGGTAACCTAAGACTATAGATATCATAAGGAGCGAGCATTCTTTTTCATGTGTGTGTGTGTGTGTGTGTGTGTGTGTGTGTGTCTTTAAGTACCTTTGCAAGAAAGGAAAGTAAGTAGCAGCCAAGAAGATAGTTACAATCACAGATCTCCTGAAACCAAAAAAATACCATGCTCTAAATATGTACAATTATTGCTTTTTCCCCAAAACTGGCTAAATAGAAAAAATGTTTCCTTTCTCCTTAATAATTTTTAAATGCATTTAGCGACCCTGGGCACACAAAGTAAACTAGAGCTTGGAGGCATTTGTCCAGTTCACGTGAATCTCCCCCAGAAGTCTTTTGTCTGAAAAGTCCGGAGAGCTGAAGAAAAAGCAATGTTTGGATTCAGATTACACAGTTTCCTCAAATTTCCACCTTGTCTTATTAGCACAAACCTGACAGTATATTTCCTGACTCCAAATGTGAGAGCTCGCGTTCGAAAATCATGAATTAAAATGTTGTTCAGAGTATCTGCTTTGCTTATATTATTCCCATAATCTCTCAACTCTCCTGGAATTAAATGCCATTTATAAATCCAAACCTTGACTTTTTCAAGTTAGTTTCAAGGAAAAACTTCTCATGGCTGGAACCTGGTTGACTTGGAGTTGAGTTTGAAAGAATAAGGTGTCTTTTCCCTTCTTCCAGAGGGACTTTAGGGCTTTCATGAAACGTGCCCCCTTCCTAACAGGCTCTGTGACACATTCACAGGTGCGTTGAACCACTGAACCGTGGAAGCCAGCTTCTCACTTCCAGTCACTCATGGCTTCCCTTCCTTAGTCACGGTCTCTAAATCTCCTTGGGAAAATTGTTAGTGACAAACTGACTAATTTCTGAGAACCGGTCAGGATTTGCCCTTCACTATTTTAGGAAGTTTTCCGCACATCTTTTTCATCCTTTGCCACAATAAAGTCCAGTCTTCATTGGCAGTATCTAAAAATCTCTGAGTCAGAAACCTTGTGCTCTACTAAAACTTTTCTTCAACTGTGTTAAGTAATATTGTCCTAAAAAGTTTCAAGCCCACAGTTACCTCTCACCGATGGCTATTTTGTATTTTCTTTTCCCTAGGGAGGCTTTCCAGGGTAAATCCAAAATCCTTCTACAACTATAGGAAGTAGCAAGAATTGAAGTAGCCATTAAATATCAAATAGAGTAAAAGGGTTCCTGGATGCCTTGCCTAAATCTCCAAGAGCTTGAGTTTTATTTAGAAGTCAAAGCGTGTATCAAGTTGAAGAACGTTTATTATTTAACAGATAATACCTTAGAACGCATTTTTGCTCTCTTGACTGACTTGCTTCCCCAAAAATACAACCTGAAATGTAGCTTAAGTAACTTATTCTATGCCCTTGATAATTTTTTAAATGTTCTTGCTTTCACAGCCCAATTCTGTTTTCCAGTCCTATATACACTTCACTGAAAGAAATGAACAAATGCTTTTTTTGTTTTTCTGTGTTTTTGTTTTTTTTTTTTTAACTGTATTTCCTTCAGGGCCATTTCACAGACCGGGATGGGTGGGAGACAGAGAGGTCACGGTCCTCGTATTTAAAACTCTGTGTTATGTAATGAATTCACTCCTCATTGTGAATATGCATAGAAAGGTAAGGGTGTTTGTTCCTTTGGCAAGTTTGGAGGAGCAGATTTGCTTTTCAAACCGCTACATTTTACCTGCTAAGACGAGTCAGTGCGCCCCCTGCTGACAAGTCAATAGTGCGACTCCTGAGCACTTCCAAAGTTTATTTTGTTCAGTAAACCGTGTCATATAAAATTAACAACAACCAATAAAATTAGCTTATATGTTTCAACTGTAAAAGTCCAAAACAAAATAAAGCTAGTTTTAGTGGCGCTAGAAATCTCTAGTTTGGCTTCTTCTCTTTGGCTGAACCAAGGTCCTTTTATCTAAAGCCCAGTGCACAAACATATAGCTTAATGTGACTAGTGTTCTTCCTTTTATTTCTTTCTCTATGGCAACCAATATGCTCTGCTCAGAAATGTTCCCCATCAAGGAAACAAATGATCTTCAGGGAGCAGCTCTATATGGCATCTGGTCCAATGGAGCACAGAGAGTTAACCCCAGTCAAAAGCAACGCTGCCAAGCACGTAAACAAGGAGTGGAAAACTGGCGATTCTTACCCCCTCCCCAACTGAAACCTCTTCCTCCCTCCTTACAAACCATTTCACTGATTTGGCATCAACTGTTTCCAAAGAAATTACAAATCTTAAATTGTAAGGTGTTCCGGAGGCAAGAGTGCAATAAAATTCCAGCCATTTGATTCTACCCCCTCATCACACCAGACGCGGCTTCCTTTAAAAAGAACAAAACCAAGAAGCTTTTACAATCCTCTCCAGCCTATTTCACTAAGGTAAGGTGCCCACACAGGCTTGGCCTTGGCCTAGCTATTTCCTACAGCCATATTTATCTAATTAACTGCACCTCATAAGTAAGTTCCCCCTCGATTTTTACAAAACCCAGGGACAGTGGCAAGGGGGGGGGTACAAAGCTGGCTGTCAAAATGGAAAACAAAGTAAAATCTAGTTTTCAATAATAAAGGTCCCGCTTCCTTTGGGAATAAAGTGTAGGATGTCCTGGTTAGTTTTGATTGATCACTCTCTTTTCTGATGGACTTTCACTACCGAGCTGGAAGGCAGCAACTAAGACTGCTCCCCAGACTCGGCATTAACCAGGGGTGCACTGACTTCCTGCCTCCTCTTCCTCCCCTGCTTCCTTCCACTGTGGCTCTCTGCCTTCCCTTTGCCAAGCCCTCCCCCCATCCCCCTGCTCCCATCAGAAATCCCCCCACCACAATCCCAGACAAGCACACACGGGTCACCACATCAGCCCTGGCTACAGAAAGGGGGTATCTTCCCCTCCACTTCTGATTCGCTAGGAAAAAAAAACCCAAAGCAAGAAATATGTATAATATGGCGTGCTTTATAATCATTTTTTCTAGGGCTTCCCCCCCACACACAATCAACAATTAAAATTAATAGCACTCTCCTCCCCCACCCCCCAAAAAGTGAAATGCCTCACAGTGGGGAGCTTTGGAATGAGTCCATCTTTTTATGTAATATTTTAGCAGGGTTGAGTTTTTTTACGCTTCCCCAGCACACTTTCCCTTCCTTCCTTCAAAACAGTTGCTCTGTGAACCCTCTCTAGTCCCAAGCAATGAAAATAAGCTCCCAAATCTACAAGAGCATAAATAACCCGGAAAAGAGAGGGAGAAAGAGAGAAAACAGGTAAAGAAAATGAAAAGGACTTACCGAGCAAACTTCCAGGGTTAGATTTTAAAATAAAAGAAGATGTTTTATTATTTTTTTAAAGGTGCATAGGAGGGGGGAGGCATATTCTCAACTCCCCAGAACCGATGCATCCTTAGTCTTCCCTTTACACTGACTCCTCTAAACCCAGCTCTCCACCAGTCTATTATTTTCACCAAAATATATGAAAATGTATGCAAATGAAAATCAGCACTAACTGTTCTCCCCTTGTTATATACTTTGGATTTTTTTTCCAGACAAAACAATCACACTAGGCAAAGGGAGGGGGCGGATGGGGTGGGGCTGGGGGGGGGAGGCTGGGGAGCTCGGGAGAACTAAGTACGCGGAAAGGGGGGAGGACGAAGGGGACAGACCTCGGAACAGAAGTGTATTTCTGTTATCGAGGAGCACAGCGTTTTGGGGGGCTTCCCATATGCACACACACCCTCCTTGAAAAGAAAGAAAGTGGATCTGTTTGCAGAGGCGCTATCACGTTTCATCAGGCCACCTGAGACTGCCTTTGAAAGCGTGTACTGTGAAATTCATAGCAGTAATTTAGACAAAATCCTCACTGTATATTAATGAAAGGCGGCCCCATGGCTCTGTTCCTATCCTCCCCATTCAGTGTAAACAAAACCACGAGACTCTCTCGGTTTTTGAGCCGGATCCAAGCAAAATCGGCAGGAAAGGAAAACACGGGGTGCTGGCACCGACTATTCAAACGTCTGCACCTGGAGATCTCAGATTTATTCAATGAAATCTGTGTTCCATCTTTTATATATACATATACACATACATAAATATAAAAAAGGAACGTTAGGGGGACGTAGAGGGGGGAAAATCCGTTGTGTTTGGGGTTTGGTTACCTCTGCCTTTCAGATCTGTACCTTAGCAATAATGGCTTTGCTAAAAACCTACCTACGGCGGTATCTCTCACCCGGCAATCAGGAGCTGGACGAGATCCTACAGAAATCCTACGCGTCTACTGTTAATCTTGAGATCACGCAAAGGCGTAGCTTGCGGCTGGGCTGGAGAGCTCTAGCTTTAACTGAGTTCACCTAACTGCGTTCAGCCAGAGGAATTATTCATCGGGAGAGGGCAGCCCCGTTCACAGCTTAATCGGAGCACACCGGCGGCTCCGCATCTACCTCCAGGGCCGCCGCGGCGCCGCTGGAGCTCAGGACTGCCGGCTTCAGGAGCAGGCTGGGGGCGACTGGCGCAGGGCTGGCGCACCCGCAGCCAGGGGTGCGGGGCGCACGCCCACGCACACTCATTAGGAACGATGTATTTATTGAATGTCCGAGTTGGGTTAGTTCATTGGAAATCCCCGAGGAGGGTTCAATTTGCCCTTGTTTTCGTTGCCACTTTCTCTTTTTTCTTGGTTCGCTGAGGTTCCTCTGTGCAGCGTTTCCGCTTGGCCGCGTCCCCCCACCCCCGCTTCTCCCGCCTACCCTGCGCGCGCCCCCTCCCGTCCCCCTTAACTCTTTCAGCCTGGCTGGGGCTGAGACAGCGTTTGTCGCCGCCAGCCCATCCACTACGCAAACCCATCTGAAACAGAAAAGAAAGAAAAAGCACCACTGTGTCTAAGAATAGCGAGCAAGCAAAACACCACTAATAACCATAGAGGGGGGAAAATACACACACACACACACACACACATATACACACACGCACAATGTAAGCGGTGGAGGGCGCGGCTAGTGGATCCCGGTTCTTTAGGCCGGCTCCTGCTGCAGTGGGAATTCCCGGAGCCATTGGGTGGAATACACTTACGATGGATCTATGGGGAAAGGTCGAGCTGATTGCTTTTCAAATACATCGCAGGGCTCTGCTGACCGGCACCCTCCAAACACACAAGGACACGCTCGCTACTTGCTTGACTCCCAGAGGAGGGGGGAGGGAAGAAGGGAGGGAGAGCGGAGAGGCAGAGAGGGGGTGGGGGAGAGAGCGAGCCGCGGCAGCTAGCGGTCCGTCTCGCACGCGCGGGCACCGCGCTGGTCCTGGGCTGCAGGTTTCCTAGATGATGGCATCCGAGAACTTAAACAAAGGGGGACGCCGCCGGCGCAAAGCGGCTGCGGAAAGTTGCGGTGGCGGATTTCCAAGGAGCGCGGCCACGACCCGAGCCCTTGGCGATGCGAGCTCTCCCTTTCCACCCCCGCCGAGACAGAGACGGGGGCCGGCTGGTGAAGGAAAAAGGAAACTTTGAAACCACTGGGGATACATCAGCCTATAGGTATTAGCGTGAATGGTGCATCCATGCCGCGCGCTTTACAAATCTCTGGGATGGGGGTGGGGGGCGGGGAGGACGGCAACACAACGCAGTACTAGGTGAAGTGGATAGGTTGCTATTTTTCATGATTTTTTTTCCCCTCTTCATTTTCCTTCTGATTCTAACTCCCCCCCCTTTCTCCCATCCCTCCCTCCCTTTTCTCTCCCCTTTCATCCCTCCCCCCCCCCTCCGCCCCAGACTGGTAACGAACGCCCTGAGCCGCGGAGAGAACGCCAACCTCTCGGCCGGACACTAAGAGTTAAGATGTGGTGGAGGGGGTGGCGGGGGAGGGGCGGAGAGGAGAAAGTGGCGAGGGGGAGGGAGGCTGGGCGGGGGTGGGGGGGGGGGACGACAGATTTCCAGCTTCTACGACGCTCTGCCTAAATTAAAAAGCAACCAATCGGAACGGCCGGAAGGGGGGCCGCGCGTCCTGAGCCAGTCATTCTGGGCCTGCCAATCACCCAGCGGGTAGCCAATCAGCGGGGGCCCTGGTGCTCGACTTCCTTGTATTTGGGAAAGTGTGGTGGTGGGTGCGCGCTCGCGGCGGAGGGTAAACATTCGACAGTCCCTGCTCTGAGAGGGAGGGACAGAGAGCGAACTGTCAGATCCCAGCGAGAGCAGGCGGGCGAGAGAGGGAGAGGGGGAGAGAGAGAGAGAGAGGGAGGGAGAGGGAAAGTGAGAGAGGGAGAGAGAGCGCGAACGAGGGCGCAGAGCGAGCTCCCGCTGCAACTCCGCTCCGGCTCGGCCAGCGCCAGCGCCGTCGGTGCACTCTACGAGCCGTGCAACGTGCCCGCTGGAGTTGGTTGTGTACCAAGGATCCCCTATATGCACACACACACCTCCACCTCCACCAATGCACTCTTCTTCCTCCTCCTCCTCCAGACAACTGCTGGGAAAAAAATAAAACACCAACCCCAACCGTCAGCAACAAGGTAACAGAGCCATTCGACCTCATTTTTCTCCTGTTCAATTTTTTCCTTGTTATATTTGTTTCCTAATTTCTGCCCAAAAGGAAAGATGTCGCATCAGACTGTGACTGTTGCGAGGAGAATGAAAAAGGACTCTTGTTTCAGAGGCAACCAAGAGCTCCGGCAATAGCAACTTCAGAGAAATGCACCATCGCAAGAAGTTTTCCTAGGACAGAACAAAACTTGAAACGAAAGGACCAGAGGAGGAGAGCAGGAGCCCGCCTCTCCTCTCCGCACACGCGAGCAGCCAGCATCACCACGCCTTCAAGGACGAAAAAAGTTTTACTACTCTAAAGGAAAACCAGTGAAATGTGTTCCTGAGGAGAAGAGAAGAGAGCGGGCAAGGGAAGGAGCGGTCCGGTTGCTGGTCATCCATAATTTGGTTAAGGAAGAAAGGAACGGCTGCTTTCTTTGTTGTCTGCCGTGAAACCTTCACTTAGCAGGTGGACTGAGCCCCGCGCCCGGGCAGAGTCCGCACTCGCCAGAGGACAGCAGGAGGAGCGGGAGCCGGCGCGCCCCGCCAAAGAGCCCGGAGCGCAGGCCCGCGCCCCGCCGGGTGAGCCCCGCTGGAGCGAGCGGAACGCGCCGGGGCTGGGGGGCGGCCACGACCCCCCCTGAAGGGGGCGGCCACGGAGCGCGCCCCGAGAAGCGAGCCCCCCTCCCCAGAGCGCTGCTCCTGCTGCTGCTGCTGCTGCTGCTGCTGACCAAGGCCGGCCGGCGACCCCCGCGCCCTGCCGAGCGGCCTTGCAGCTGCAGCCGGGGGCCGCGGCGGCGGCGGCGGCGGCGGGGGCGGAGGCGGCGGAGGAGGAGGCGGCGGCGAAGGCGGCGGGGCCGGCCGGGGCCCGGGGCGGGGGCGGGGGAGGAGGGGG
>NW_027397072.1:84155884-84171667 GCF_003265705.2 Callorhinus ursinus
CGGGGGCGCCGGGGGCGGCGGCGGCGGCGGGGGCGGCGGCGGCGGGGGTGGCGGCGGCGGCGCGGGAGGCGGCGGGGGCGGCATGCAGCCCGGCAGCGCCGCCGTGACCTCGGGCGCCTACCGAGGGGACCCGTCCTCCGTCAAGATGGTCCAGAGCGACTTCATGCAGGGGGCCATGGCCGCCAGCAACGGCGGCCATATGCTAAGCCACGCGCACCAGTGGGTCACAGCCCTGCCCCACGCCGCCGCCGCCGCCGCCGCCGCCGCCGCCGCCGCCGTGGAGGCGAGCTCGCCGTGGTCCGGCAGCGCCGTGGGCATGGCCGGCAGCCCCCAGCAGCCGCCGCAGCCGCCGCCGCCGCCGCCGCCGCAGGGCCCCGACGTGAAGGGCGGCTCCGGACGCGACGATCTGCACGCGGGCACAGCGCTGCACCACCGCGGGCCGCCACACCTCGGGCCCCCGCCGCCGCCCCCGCACCAGGGCCACCCGGGGGGCTGGGGGGCCGCCGCCGCCGCAGCCGCAGCCGCCGCCGCCGCCGCCGCCGCCGCACACCTCCCGTCCATGGCCGGAGGCCAGCAGCCGCCGCCTCAGAGTCTGCTCTACTCGCAGCCCGGGGGCTTCACGGTGAACGGCATGCTGAGCGCGCCCCCGGGTCCGGGCGGCGGCGGCGGCGGCGCGGGCGGCGGCGCCCAGAGCCTGGTGCACCCGGGGCTGGTGCGCGGGGACACGCCCGAGCTGGCCGAGCACCACCACCACCACCACCACCACGCGCACCCGCATCCGCCTCACCCGCACCATGCGCAGGGGCCTCCGCACCACGGCGGCGGCGGCGCGGGGCCCGGACTCAACAGCCACGACCCGCACTCGGACGAGGACACGCCGACGTCGGACGACCTGGAGCAGTTCGCCAAGCAGTTCAAGCAGAGGCGCATCAAACTCGGCTTCACGCAGGCCGACGTGGGGCTGGCGCTGGGCACGCTGTATGGCAACGTGTTCTCGCAGACCACCATCTGCCGCTTCGAGGCCCTGCAGCTGAGCTTCAAGAACATGTGCAAGCTCAAGCCGCTGCTGAACAAGTGGCTGGAGGAGGCGGACTCGAGCACCGGCAGCCCCACAAGCATCGACAAGATCGCGGCGCAGGGCCGCAAGCGCAAGAAGCGGACCTCCATCGAGGTGAGCGTCAAGGGCGCGCTCGAGAGCCACTTCCTCAAGTGCCCCAAGCCCTCCGCGCAGGAGATCACCAACCTGGCCGACAGCCTGCAGCTCGAGAAGGAGGTGGTGCGGGTCTGGTTCTGCAACCGGCGCCAAAAGGAGAAGCGCATGACGCCGCCCGGGATCCAACAGCAGACGCCCGACGACGTCTACTCGCAGGTGGGCACCGTGAGCGCCGACACGCCGCCGCCGCACCACGGACTGCAGACGAGCGTGCAGTGAAGGCAAGGGGCGCAGCGCAAAGAGGGCCGCCGCCGCCGCCTCCGCAGCCGCTGTCAGCACCGCCACCAACCCCCGCCGCCGCCGCCGCCGCCGCCGCCGCCGCCGCTGCAGCCGCCGCAGCGCCAACCCCGCACTGGGGCCGCACCGGGCCCGAGCCGGTCCGCCGCCCTCCCCTCCGCCCAAAGACAAACATGCCCGCCTTTGGAGGAAAAAGAGAGAGAGAGAGACGGACCAAGGAGACATTTCTCAAGTCCAAGGAAGGAGGGGCAAAACAAAAGCGTAATAAATACCCAGACTGTTTTATATACATATATATAACAAACAAAACCGGAAGAGAAAAAGGAGGCGATCATGAGATCTCGTTTATACTGTGGTGGTGTTTCCTTTTTGTTTTTCTTTTTCTTTTTAAAGAAGGGTGAAGATGCCTAGCGCACCAAAACTGCACTCGTGAGGTTTTTTTCCCACCCTAGGAAGTCCTACACGGCAACGGTGGACAGCACCTAGCACCTGCCTCGTCCTCTCCTCTTAAAAAAAAAGAAAAAAAGGCAAAAAAAAAAGCACCCCTCTCTCCTTTTCACTCACTCCCCCCTCCAAAGGGCTGCCTAAAGTGATCTACCGAAACTTTCTTTCCTGGGAGCGACCTGAAAGAAAGCAGAGGCACCGGGTTTAATCAGGGGTTGACTCTGTGCTCGGGGCCCTGTTTTTCTTGGCCATGTTAAAGTCATTTGGGGACAAATTGACTATGAAATGGGAAGGAGAAAACAAAGAACAGTCTTCAGAAAAAAAGGAAAGGAAATATTCACAGCTTCTGAAATTAACAGACTGAATAGCAAAGCCAAAAAGAAAAAGTATCCTCAAAGTAACCTTGGAAATAAAGCATCACGAAAGAGCGAGGGATGGGCAAGGGAGAAGGGGATGTCCTCCGAGGAGTGGGAGAGGCCCGGCCGAGTCCTGGGCAGGGCGGGCGGACTGGGCGCGGAGCGAGGCCCCGCCACCAACCCCGGCTTTAACGGCGGTCACTCGGGTGGATGAGGCCTAAAGATTCCACCGCTAATATTTTTTTTATTAATATTTTTTATTTTTTATTTCTGGACTGACTCAGATAAAGAGATTTAGAAGGACTGAGCACCAGCTGATGCACTTCTCTGGACTTCTCTCCTCAATCCGTTGCCAACTTTGATTGAATGGGTGCTGTGGATGTGATTATATAATACTGCCATTTCCAAGCAGTGTTTTTGGTAGGTTTTAATAAACAGACTTTTCAAAAGACGGCAATATAGAATTGTTAGATCCGTTGTTGATCTAAAAATATTTGCTTTATATTTTCATTAAATGACTTCTTTTAATATTTTATTCAGAATACTTATGAACTGCTGCAAAACGGTAATTTATTTTTCCCCAGATCTTGTATTACGTGTTTTTTTCAGACGAGCACAAATCAAAATGAAATGAAAATATGGACAGTTGCTAGGTAGTAAGGGTATCTTTTGATGTGATCATTTGATTGTAATTTAATTTGAGTAGTGATTCCGTAAGAGCTGATCGAGAAAATAAATTTGTTAGAATGAAATAGTCTGTGTCTGATGCATAAACACTATGTGGGAAGAAAAGAGTTCTTTAGAAAATATTTTTTTACTAATGCAAATCCTTAAGTGATAGCACTTAGCACCACCTAAGGTATATTTGGAAATAGAGAGTAAAGGACAGACATGACAGAAACCGCTAGTACTTTAACATAGTTGTCACTCCTTGTTAATCCATAAATCTCACAACATTTTTCTCTCCCTTGGTTTCATTGGGTGTTTTTAGGTGAGATTGTCTAAAGACTAGTCCCTTTCTTGGAGATGTCCTTTATCATCTTTCCCAGAAGATTGGACTACAGCACCAGTAAAAATGTGCCAACTGGTTATTAATGGTTAATACAGAGCTCTTCCCCCACCCAAGTTTAGCCTCTCTTTTCCCTCCCGTCCCCCCAACCATACTGCTAAGTTTCTTTCCTCTTTTTCTGAAGACTAATAGTTCTAAAGAAAAGCTTACAAGTCTATAAAATATTTTTATATTAATTACTTCCCATTAATAACTATATGCAATTCAGTTTAAATTATTAAGCTGTATTGGTTTTTTGTTTTGTTTTGTTTGTTTTTCTTGTACTGGAAGAATGTAGTTCTAAAATCCTGACTATGGGCCACACTGCATTACCCTCAGTGTGATTACCAGCTCAGACTTAAGATTCCACGTTTCTATGTTCCGGTCTTTCCCCAGTATGATTCTGTATCTTCTTTACTGGTGCTGGGGCTTTGAGCTTTTTTTGATCCCTCTTTAGCTACACCCTGCAGAGCGGTCACATTTATCAAGTTAATGTATCAATATTTACAGTGTGGGAAAATGAAAGTATAATGCCTCAGGTTGTGAGTACTATAGACTCAAAAGGCTCTGCTCAGTTGAGTCCCTTCGTATTGTACTTAAAAAAAGTATTTGGGAGTGATAAAGCAATGATTTTATGGATTAATTTCCTCTTAATCTCATTTGGCTGTCACTTTCTGCCTTCTCTCATCTTCCTCTCTCTTCCTCTGATATCGATGCAGGGGTTAAAAAACCCGGAAAACTGTGAGAGCAACAAGGAACAGTCATTTCTTCCAGACAGACCCTGTGTCACTTTCATAAATCAAGCCCAGCCAGATGGCCATGTATTGGGTTGCATTATTTTAAACACCAAATCGTACTAAAAATCACAATCATTTTGATTTGTGAAATCTGAAAAAGGCCATATTTATTAAACAGAGAGAAGGGAAAAAATGAAAACAAGAAACCACAATTTACTTTTCTTTGCCTTCTTGTTTCCTATTTCTCTTGCTATTATAATCTCTCTGCCCAGCAAATTTACAACCTGAGTGGGGGTCGGGGGTGGGGACAAACTTCATCTTTTTTTGAGGGGCTATGGGGGCAAGCAAAGAAGGCCTTATGAGAAAGCTGAGGATTGGGTGTGGTGGTTTTTATATGGTGGATACTACTGGCATGTGAGATGAAATCCTATTTTCCCTACAGGAATGGTAGTGGTTGATTAGAGAGAGAATTGGTCTATTTAAAATTTTAGGAGGTATTTGCTTACTTGATTTGGCTGACAACAAAAGAACTAACATTAGATTTCACACTGTTTTCTATTAAAAAGCAACCTTTGCTGATTACTTTGGAAGGAGCCCAGATTTAAGGGTAGCAGAGTAACTTTTCACTGGAGAAGATGAGAAAGAAAGCCCATTTTATTTCATCATTTTGCATGTCTAAAAGTGAGCTCATGCTTGCACTCCATATTTTTTTTTAAATCAACCCTTTGAATGTATTTACAAAATGAAATTCATGGTTGAAAAACAAAAGAGGGCAGCTATAACTGAGAGGTTTTGTGCTAAGGCTTATATTGTTACACATGTAAATAATGAAAATATTGTTATATATCACCAGATCTTTTTAATGAATTTGGTCATTGTGTTCCTTTGCAGCGCAAGTGTCTTGTGCTTCGTAAAGTGCCCATTTGTTTCCTCCATTTCAATCCACCCCCTCCTCCCCTTCCAACCCAAAGGAAAGTGACAAAGTTCTGTTCCATCAATCTGGCTAATCCGGAGCTAGGCCCATTTATAGTTTGCAGTGTCCTGTGGCTCCTGATCAGTTGTCCAAGCCTCTGTCACCTCATTCACCCAACCATCTTCCCCTGCAAGTCTGGGCGATAAATCATTCAAGGTGTATTTAAAATAGTCACTTTTCTGTTGTTGCTCTGCCTTTTTTTTTTTTTAACTACTTAGCCAAGGACTACTTCTTTGTTCCAAAATAGAACTGTTCATTATTGATCTTAGAGATTCCCTCTGCTTCCCTGTAGCCTCCAGTGTTTGCTTATTACCATGCTCATAATCTGTTTTGTATGAATGGTTTTCAACATTCAGAGAATAATTGGTTCTAATATTAAATGCAGTATATACAATTGATAGTTTTATCAATAAGTGTAATATTTTAAATAATTTTAACAATTAAATTTGTTTTTTAAATTATATATTTGTAAAGTATTTATCCTGTTGGAAGCAACAATATATTGTTGTATTTATTCGTTTATTTTTGTAATAAATGATCAACCTCTTCAAGCTAAATCAAAAATGACACTTTTATATATTTATACAAAATGCATTTTAAGATATGGGCATATTTGCACCAATTTGTATGTAAATAGAGTAAGAGCCATCAATAACTTGTAGCTTTCAGAACTAAATTGAAGGAAGAAACATTCTCTCCACATGGAGTTTAGTTTGCCCAAGTTCCAGGGTAATTAATCAAACTCTAAAATGGATGCAACAAGTATTGGCACTGGATGCAGACTTGAAATTAATTATTTAGGAGGTGGACCTGGTTTTTTTCAAGGCAGAAGGATAGAAATGAAAGAATTCTCTTCTTTCATGAGTTGCACGTGACTGACTGGACTGCTTAGGACAGATGCTGTGTATCAGTGATAAAACCTAATACCTGGCTGTGCTCAGACATCTATGCTGGGGGAGAGGTGTTGAGAGTTAAGACTTCGAGGCTATCAGTGACTTGGAAGCAAGGTGATTAGAAAAAAAAGAGTTGTGTTATATTTGTTTTTCAAAAATAGTTCTTGAAATGGCTGTGAGTGAAGAACCTCTCTCCGCTAGTCCCATTATTGACAGCATGAGCAATCAGTACAGGTGTTGCTGTTGCTGATGTCGGTAAGAGTGAGGCGCCTCAGAAGTGTGGGGACCGCCTCTCCAGCTCTCCGGGTTCTGTAGGTCCCTTGGTCATCTCAGTTCCTCTGGGCGGCTGTTCTGAGGGCCTGAAGGTCACCCACGTGACCTCCTGACTGCTGGAGCCCCACCGTGGGCTTGATCTTGATTTCAGTAAGGAAATCAGTGGGCTCTGGGTTTGCCTGAACTTTCCAGTCGAGGAAAGGAAATAGTGCGGAGGCTGGAAGACCTGGGTGGGGGTGGGGGAGCGGAGATAGCAGGAGGGGTACTTGTGTAATCAGATTCTTTGATTTTGTTAGCCTGGCTCATGGCCTATTAATTAGATTACGCTCTCTTTCATTCTTGATTTCACATCCGTGTTTGTTCCTGTATCCTAAAATGTGGGCGCGAGCGTGGCGAGCAGGAGGCTATGATGTCACTGCCGGCCAGCGGCGGCCGCCTGGCCTTCTGGAGGGCTGTGGGCTGCGTTCTTTATGAGTCTTATGAGTCGGGTCTTCCTCAAGGAAGAGTTGGCTCTGGAAGTGACCTCAGAGGGGTCTGGGAAGAGGGCAACTGGCATTCTCGAGGCCGCACGGTGTGTGCGCGCTAGTGTGTGTGTGTGTGTGTGTGTGTGTGTGTGTGCGCGCGCGCGCGCGCGCGCGCGCCCTCGCGCCGCGTGCCTGGGGGTGCTGGGGAGGGGAGCGGGGCTGCGGAAATTCGCGTCCTGGACTCTAAAGCCCTAGGGATGCAGATGGCTTGCTCAGGTGCAGGGCCTGCCTCAAGTGGAAATGGGGACCCGAGGAGCGGAGGAGGGCAGCGCCGGGGCAGCGGGCGGCAGAAGCCCAGCTTCTCTCTGGGACGCAGGGCCGGCCGGGCGCCGAGGTGGGGCGGTGGCGGTCACGGTGGGGTGGCCTGATTCCTGCTCGGCCCGGCCCGGCCGGCGGCCCGGCCGTAACAGCTGCTGCCAGTCCCACAAGTTGTTTTCCTCGTGGCGACCATTCAGCAAAACGCAAGATCCTTTCTCAAAGATTTAAATTTCGCGGATGAATTACCATACACCGGTTGCTTAGCAACTAAATTCAAGCAGGGCTAAGAATATGCAAGCTTTTTGTATTCTCATTAATATAATGCCACTCTGACACAGCAACCCGACTTTGGATCACTGCAACTTCTGTAAAAGCCGTAGGAGAATACAAACCGATCCTGCCATTTAATTACAGATCAAAATGGCTTGAAACGCGATGTTTTGTTCATCTATCTTCCTAAAAGCGATGTAAAAAATAACGGCTTTTCAAGAGCAGTAGTAAATTTTTTTTCTTTAATGGAGTTGTCTATCGGGGTTACTGATAATTGTCAACTGAAACTTTTTTGAAACACAGGTTGAAATATCTCTTTTCATCAACATCTCCACTCTCTCCCTCAGTCCCCTGTTCTCTGATCCTGCGCTCGTTCCCCACCCTGATAATAACAATTATTGTCATAATTCTGGAAATACTCAGGCCTTGGGAGCCCTAGAGACTAAAGGGCACTTGGTGGAGCAATCGACAAGGTCGGTGGCTGGAGAAAACCTAAGAAATTGAGGAGAGAGAGAAATGAAAACTTGCGAAAGTTTCCTTGGATTGTCGGTCGGCTCAGGTTCCAGAGGTCTTGGCGAACACTTTTTGGAACGCATAGGGGAATTCAAGGTAGAAATGCCCGTCGACCTCTGTTCCACATTTGCGGATTTTCCGTGCTGGGGTTCAGCCTCCTCTCCGCGGACCGCAGAGTTCAGAGGGGCTGAGTTCAGGGCCTGCTGACCCCGGCTTTCCCGGAGATCCACCTGCCTGCTGCCCCAAGCCCTGGAACCCTGGAGGAAAAGTACAGACGGAGCTGGACCCCCTGGGTCTTCAAAGACTCTGGCCCAGCCCAGAGCCTGGGATTTACAGAACGGGGAGCACTTTGTGTCTCTTCCCGAAGGGTGCCGTGCCTGGAAAGGGACGCGCTGGCTCAGAATGAGGTTCTAACCCTTTGCTACATACAGTCCGAACGTGTGGGGGGGTGCGGGGGGGCATAGGGGTCAGAGAGGACTGGCCTGGTGAGCGGGTAGGTCGCATTGTTTGGGACTGCGCCGAGATCTGGGAAGCCGGAGCTGTGGAGCGGGGGCAGGGCAGGAGGAGGCTGGCGGCTTTGTGGAAGTTTCGGGCCTCCAGGCCCTGCGCGCCGCTCCTGGCAGTGGAGTGCTTGGAGAACCCTGGGCACTTGGCCCGCGCCTCGGCTTCCCGCGTGTGGGAAAACGAGCTCCGGGAGAACGCTGGAGGAGGCTGCGTGTGCCCGGCCCCGGCCCGGTCACCTCCCGCGCCCCGGCCCCGGCTCCGGCCGGGGACTGCGGGCCCCGGGCCTGCGCTGCTATACCGAGCTGGCGGCGGGCGAGCGCTGGCCTCAGGGGAAGGCAGGGGTGCCAGGCGGCAGGTCGGTGCCTACTCGGCCCGCCGGGATGAGCGCGTGCCCGCTTTGCTTTTGAAGCGGTAAAAGGAGGCTGTGGTCCGCTTTAGAAAGATCCAGGGGCAAAAGTGAAACTGTCCAGATTGGTTCGGGTAACATTCCCCGGGAGCCAAACCCCTTCGCTTGCACTTTGGCAAACGTGAGAACTTTAGAGGTGACTCTTCCCCAGGTCAGTGTAAAGATACCCCCCCCCCCCCCCCCCCGCCACTGACTCAGTTTTGCCCGATTTCTTTCTAATGAATAGAAAAAAAAAAGTGGAAATCAAACCAGAAGTTGAAATATTTGCTGTGTTAAGTGCTCAAAGGCATTAGAGTTCGTTTTTTCAGTAAAACGTACATAATAAACAGGAAGCCATTTATTTACAAATACAGTTGCCCCAGACAAGCCACATTCCATGTCCGTAATTCATTAATGGAATTCGGTCCTTTTCCTCCCTTTGGAAAAGGGAAATTTTAGCTTTTAAAAATAGCTGGGTCTTGGGGGAGGGGAAAGAGCATGGTTAGTTACCTGTTCCTAGAAAAAGAAGCAGGGAAGTCCAGCCAATTCTTGTTTGCGGGGGTGTTAAACGGTATAAAATAACCATTTAAAAGATATGTAGTGCTTTTTTTTTTCCTTCTTCACTCTTCAGAAAATAAGTTTGTTGGTCCGTGGTTGCTGTCACCAGAGTTGTCCAGTGGAAATGCGCTGGTAACATAATCCTAGTTGGCGTGTTCGTGCCTATACATGTGAACAAAACTAAAATTTAAATAACTTGAGCTGGCTGGGACTATATCAGAATTTTATCCGTAAAACTCACTTAGTTGCCATAGTTTTAGAAATGTCTGTGGAAACGTGCCTGCCATTCTCTCTCCTTCTTGAGAGGAGTTATCCTGGGGAGATGCTAGCAAAGAGCTGCCCAGTTACCAGTATAAACCAGTACCACTTCCCTGGAGAACCTGACTTTGGTCCTTCCTAATTTGAGAAGTTACCTTTAAGTGAATCCCCTGTCCCTGCAAGTTGGGAAGAGGGACCTTGTTTGGGAGAGAGAACCATCTGGGGAGAAGGCAGAATCATGTGTGGGTCTCTGGGTGACCCAGTGAGTAGCAAATAAACGTCAAAAGCACAGGACACGCTGAGGTGTGTCTGGGGCTTTGTGACATCCCAATACATGACATGTTTACAAAGGACAAAAAGAATGATAAACTGTTCTTGTTTCATTGTTGTCGCTACAAAATAACAGGACGGGCACTGAGAGGAAAGCAAAAACATCTTTTTAATACAAAAACAAAAACAAAAGGACAAGGGATGTTCTGATGAAGAGCTTCCTGGGAGATTGCACATTACTTGTGTCCTCCAGGACTGCCTCTCGGCAGAAGGCAAGCCCATTTAGTCGGCTGGAACACTGCACGCTGAAATAGAATAGATATTCATTTCAAAGAGCTCACTTTGTGCCAGCACCGAAATAAAAGGTGCCAAAACCTGCTACCCTCGCTCTACCCAGGTTCAGACAGGCCAACTTCGGAGGTGTGAGTCGGGTTTGTTCCACTCCCCCACCCCCTGTACGGATCTGGGAGGGAGAGTATCTATGTTTCACTTACACTTCCAAGGTTGAAAACTCCCCAGCAGAGTTTTTAAAAAGAAATTAAATAAGTCTAATCAGAAAGTGTAGTATCACCCAGAAACTAACAAAATGAAAATAAATGGCTTACTAGCTTGCTCTTGAGAATCTGTAGGTTACATTGCAAAAAAACCCCATTAATGAACACAGTATCGTCTACAAAGTATTTTTAATGAACATTAACATTTGGTTGGGGGGGGGAGTCTTTCAAACTTGCTCAGGCGGGCCTACTGATTATACTTTGTACTCCTTGAAGATTCTTCCAGGGCTTTAAAAAGGTTTCGACCCCGAGAAATGTCTTTAACTCTTCCGAGAACTATTTAATAGTTGTCCTGGATGTTTTCAACAAGAGAAGGATGCAGAGTAAGGAGTCTTGGGTCCAGTGAAGTCTGGGGGAGTAACAGTGGTGCCACTGAGAAGCCAGCACCTGAAATGGGCTTTCTGCTTTTCAATGAGGAGGAGCGGCCATGGAGGTCAGCACTATTTACCTATGTACCTGATCCCACCGGCTTTCCTCTATTTATCAAAGAGGAGGACCTGCAAGTGAGGGGGGGAGAGACGAAAAGACAGATCAGTTACTTGCCCACTTTATTCCAGGCCCTTGAACTGGGCTTCAAGGAGGGGAATAAAAGTCTCCAGGGAATGAAGCCCCCCCCCACCCCTCTATTAGCATCACCCTGACACTCTCACCCCCACCTCAGGGCCAGAAAACCAAATGGCGGCTGATTTGCAGCAAAATGGTAACCTGAGGAACCCCGTGTGAGTGTTACATAACATTCAGAACCTTCTGCAGGGAGAGGTGCTTATGCTTGATTTTTCTCCCAGTGACTCTGCACAGGCAGAACGGCCCAGGAAGGAGGAATGAAGACAAATTAAATAGGAAATCTATGGAGAAATGCGTAGCCATATATAACGAAGCGTGTAAGTTTATCTGCACCTCCTCTACACCCTACCTAGAGCTATCCTTTGGCCGAAAGAGGAATCATGCCTAATTTGGGGTTTGGAGGGGAGGACAGTCATACCCAAGGATGTGGAATCTGGTGGTCCTGAAGCCAGGAGAAGGCGTCAGTTCCGAGCTCTGTGTTATCCTCACCCTTGCTCTTTCTGAAGAAATCCTCCAACACTTACTCTGGGAGAGCAGGTCCCCCTTTCCCCCATGCCTCCTGCTGTGCCCATCGAAGTCCCCAGGTGCCCCTGCCAGGTGAGCACGCATTCGCCAGGAGCAGGAGTCCACCACTGCAGCAGTCCGAGGTCACATTCAGAAAGCCTGTTCTTCCGGAAGAGCCTCTCAAGGCAAAGGCGGTTGGAACCGTGTTCATTTGCCCCAAGCGCGAAGGGGAGATCGCAACCAACGGACAAGCATTTTGCAGGAGGGGCTGTGGATCTGGGCAGATCCCTGGTGCCAGATCCCCCCCGCAGGGGGGCGGGGTGGGGGGGGGCGGGAGGGGTTGGGGGGAGGGCCCGGGAGGGGGAGCTGCTGAAGGCGCGCGAGCCGACAAAGCTGTAACAAAGGATTCATGCAAAAGTAGTACCAAGGTTCTTTAAATTATCACACACCTTACAGGCGTGTCCCCAGCTCCCAGGACTTAAGAGTCCGTTGATTGTTTCCCCGGGCTCCACAGACGTGTCGCGGCTGTCAATAGTGCGGGGCTGGCTGCCCAGCTCCACAGCCTCAGGCCCTGCGCTCCTGTAGGCTGCCGCGGGCATGGGTGGGTGGCTGCGCCTGGGTCCGCAGGTCCTGGTCGGTGGCTGTTCCTCCGGCGGCCCGGTGAGGCGGTGGTCTTGTTGGGCAACATCCTTCGCCCTTGGTTTTCCCGGAGAAGGTCACCGGCTGCAGTCGGGCGGGGCAGTGGAGGCCCAAAAGCAGTCCATAAGCCTCCCTGCTGGGCAAGAAGAGCACGGGGGGAGAAAAGGGGAGCTCCTGGGGTTGGCGGATGTCCGAGTCACCATGGCCTTTGCAAGCAAAGCAAGCAGGACACGCTTTTGGAGGTGCTCACAGAGGCTAAGCTTGGACACTCCCGTCCTCCCACCACCCCCACTGAGGCTCTCAGAGGACCCTGTTTCTTCTGGCCCCTCTATCACCATGACCTCCAGGCCTCCTGCCACCACCAAACCCTGGCAGTGACCCAGCGCCCAAGCGCTGGGTAGGAATTGGTGGATAGGAACTGAAGCCTCAGCATCTTGGGCCAGAAAAGTTGACGCCAAAGCGGGAAGGTGATTGTGAGTGGTGAGGGGAAACAGCATAAAGACCCCAAACTTCACCCTAGTGCCTCCACTGGGATCCTGAGGCTCTCCCGTGCAGCTCCCACATGCCCCTGGGAGCGGATGAGAGAGGCATTTTTTTCCTGCCAACTCTGGGGCCCAGGAGTGGAGCTCAGGGAGACTAAAGAAAAGGCAGAAGCCCCCAGGCTCTGAGGTCAGGAGGAGGAGAAGGTGAAGGAACCTATCAGGCCAGGCGCCCCTCCACTGGGGACAAAGGAGGAAATGAGAACAAAACTCGAGGAGAAGGGTAGAAGTGGGTAGAAACTGTGCTCCGTGACCATCCCTCTCCTTCATGGTGTCCCCTTTCTTTCCTTCAGCCCAGAGGGAGCCCCTGCAGACCTGGGGCATCCCATGCCCAGCCAGCAGGGCCTCTCAGTGCCCTGAGCAGCCCAGAGAGGGAGATCTGCCCAAGCTGGCTCAAGCCCTCAGGCCAGGCTTCCAGAGGTTTCTGCCTCCCCAACCTGCCCCCATCCCCCACCCCCTTGGCTGACCTGGGCTGGGCAGAGGCTCAGACCTCACAAATGGCCTCCACAGTGGGGCCTGCTAGAAAATTCCAGCCAGGCAGCCCAGCATGGCAGAGAGGACTGGAGACAGTGAGTGACACCAGCTCCTACCCCTGGCTCCGTACAAGTGCAAATGAGATGCATTCTGGCTGATCAGTCCACTGTATTTTATGCAACTTAATGTCTATGTCTTGTCAACTCTTCCAGTTAGGAAGAATAGCAGAAAATTTTAACAAGAATTTGTGTGTGCGTGTGGTTTCCGACTACAGTTCCATGCAGGGAGATGGGGTGAGGCTGGAGACAGGGAGGCTTGCTGACATGAGCAGCATTATATAAAGCCCCCTAAAATGCAACCTTAGGCCACAAAGAAAGAAAAAAGAAGCAGGAAGGGATATGGTTGCTGACAAGCGACCTTGAAACTAGGTGGGTTTCTGGCTGGGAAAAGTTTAAAGCTCTAACATTTCTTTTTAAGGAACAAGATTTCTCTGTATTTAGTGGGGTGCGGGAGACAGATCAAGCTCCTTCCCCCAGCCTACCTCACATCTTGAACAGCTGCCTCCACATCTGACCAGACTCCCCAGCTAGGTTTGCTGAGAAAGCAGGTCCCACCAGACCTCAGTGATGTGAGCCTCCTGCGGGGTTACAGGAAGGAAGGCAGGGCAGGTCCGAGCTCCAAAGGGCCTCTGGTATCCGGCCCCGGGCCACCTCCTATGGTTCACATGGGCACTTGGGGAAAGAGCTCTGGTCTTTTTCTTTTTTTCTTTCTCTCTCTCTTTCTTTCTTTTTTTCCCTAGCACAGAACCCTAGAACTCCTGGTAGTATAGCCAGAGAGGACCAGAGGGCCAGCTCCACCCTCCACCCTTGCCCCTCCTCACAGTAATTGTTGTCTCAGGCTTGTCTGCAGCTGACCCAAGGCCCGGGAACAATGGGTTTTCTTAGCCCTGTCCCCAAGCCCTTCCCCTCTCCCCCCTGCCAGGCTCAGTGGGAGGCAGGGCCCAAATGGCTGAGAGTAAGGGGAGCTTCATACCAGCCCTGGCCTTCTCTTTCATGGTGTTCTGGGGGTCAGCAGGGAATTTGTTGTTGACATATGAGGCTGTCCTGTGAAGATCTGCCTCTGGGGTCCACTGCCCACTCAAGGAAGCCAGGGTAGTTTTACTCTCAGGACTCAGGGTCTTCTGTAGGTTGCTCACAGCCAGAGCCAGGCAAAAGAGGCATGCACGTCAGTGGAAGGAGACCACCCAGGCCCATTTCATTCGGGTGAGGTTTTTGGACCTTTCAGGTGTCCTAGACAATTCCACGCTATCCTGTTACCTATGGAGGAGTCCTTCTGGGCTGTATTCCTTGGCTGAGGTGTGAGATGCCCTCACTGCTGGGCAATTAACTCTAACAAAATAGAACGGGGAGGGGGTGATCATGTGCTTCACATCAAGAGAAGGGGCCACCCTGCACTCTGAAACCATCCAAACTTTTACGCCACTTTGCAGAGGAGTTTGCTTGTCACAAGCAGCTCAGGTTTCGGCCATGCAGCCTGGGCATTTCCATACCAGTCTGGTAAATACATCAGAACCAGATGTATGCTGCTGCTGTGGGCTTCCCCCCACTAGCCAAGGTGCTGGGGAGATAGCCCAAACAAGACAGACCCGAAATTCATTGGCCCAACTCACCCAGCGTCCTGACAAGCCCATATGAGGGGCTGCATTCTAGGGCAATGAGTGGAGGCGACCCACACCAAAATGGTCTGGCTGCTTCGCCCACCTGCTTCATGGTGGCTGACCAGAGCCCCTGCAGGCTGCCCCCTCCTTTCTTCTTGCTATGGAATCCTGACCGCCATCTCCAATAATAAAGAAACCCAACCACAGCAGCCCTTACACCAACAGACTCTTCTCACAAACCTTTACTTTTCAAACACTCGCTCAGCTTTTGACAGGCCCAAACCATTTCAACCCATGAGCAAAAAAGAAAACTTAAAACCTAGGCTAAGTTCCTTATTTCTCCTTTGCTCCCTGAGTTTACCATCCCTCACTTCTTCACCTCCCAGCCATCCCAATATCCATTACCCCATGTGAAGGTTTAAAACACTTGCTCCTTAAAATCTTCTAGGGCTTTTAGCAGTCGCAGAATAACTGTTGAGAGAACACACCCTCCCCACCCCAATTCTGCATCCAAACCTTGTAACCCCCATCAGCGATCACACATCACATAACTAGATGCCCACTAGAAAGGTGGACTCCATTATTTATCAGAAGTAGCAATAAACTTTACTGAAAGAAATATATTCAGCATCGACTATGGGATACCTACTGGAGAACTTTTTGAAAATATTCCCTGTATCTTACCTCCTTTATTGGGGTGGAGTGCTGTAAAAAACAACAACAGCAACAAACAAACCTTAGGTAGCAGACTTTTGAAACAGTTTGATTACCTTGAGCAGGTTTGGAGTCCTCCACTCCCATCATGAGGAATAAAGTCACTAATAGTCATAACCGGTTTTGAATTGCTTGATCTGATTGGTGCTTTCTCCCTGACCCCATTTATTTCTTGAGGGAAGTACAGGTGGTCCAGAACCAGTAAAGGGAAGCCATTTGCAGGCAACTTTTTCAAGCAGAAGGGAAAGTACTTTTGTTATATTTGCAGACATGCGTCTCACACATTTTTCCCCCTGCCTTTTGTAAACTATCTAAGAATAAACATTACAGATCTGGGTTTTAATTTCTCCAGATGGAATCATAAAGTACCTAGGAGATTTTATATATATATATATATATATATATATATATATATATATATATA